>NW_026463168.1:0-67311 GCF_021730395.1 Mercenaria mercenaria | reverse complement strand
GATCCTAGGCCCAAGCGTTCTTGAGTTATCATCCGGAAACCGTTTTACTAAACAGGGTCACTGTGACCTTGACCTTTGACATACAGATCTCATAATCAATAGAAGTCATCTGCTGGTAATGACCAACCTCCCTACTAAATTTCATGATCCTAGGCCTAAGATTTCTTAAGTTATCATCCGGAAACCGTTTTACTAATCAGGGTCACTGTGACTTTGACCTTTGACATACAGATCTAAAAATCAATAGGGGTCATCTGCTGGTGATGCCAACCTCCCTATCAACTTTCATGATTCTAGGCCCAAGCGTTCTTGAGTTATCATCCGGAAACGGATTGGTCTACATACAGACCCACCGACCGACAGACGGACAGACCGGCCGACAGACAGACCGACATTTGCAAAACAATATACCCCTCCTTCTTCGAAGGGAGGCATAATAATTAAAAAAGGTAATGGATTGAATCCAGCATAGCGATGGAAACGACAGAATCTGCAACAAAGGATGAACGAGGACCCCAGCCTTTAGACTGACTGCCAATAACGTTGTAAATTATATTATATCTTGAAACCAATTATTGGATATAATCGCCCAAAATCGTTTTCGGATTTTCTCTTTCCTTCAGAGTAGTGTAAAGAATATGCCCATAATGTTACCAAATGTAGTAAAAATCGGTGTACTTATTTCAACACTATCATTGAAAGAGTACTTTACTTGTATCATTTCACGACAATCTTTTGGTAAAATTTTGAGAGTAACTGTGCTTCTAAAGAAGTCATTTACCTGATTAGGTGTTAGTAAAGTAATACTCAGCATGTCGGCCAAACTAATCAAAACGTCTCTAAACTGATGAATACTCAGCTATTAGACCTTTTAAATGTTTATGTACACGACTACGTGATGTATTATATACTTTGGTCAAAACTAACATATTATTTGTTAATATATTCTATTAATACAATGTCTTATATTCAAGGCAACGTAAGAAAAATTGACGTAACTTATCGTCATATTGAATTCTGAAAAATTTTATGCACCTAAATACGCCCATAAAATATTCCACGTTGATCGAAAATCATTTTCATCTTCCATCCAGCCTCTGGAATAAGCTCCTTAGTTCGATCGCTAAGTGTGAGATGCTTACACGAATTTGAAGTCACAACCATTATTCATAGGTGACATTCAGCTTTCAAACTATTCATATCTATATTAAGGAGGTAGGTTACCTTCATATTTGTATGTGCGCATGTCCAACCGGAAGCTAACGTGACGATTTACGACGACGTTTACGACAAACTAAATGTGTTTGTATATTCATTCTTCTGAAAACAAATCATGAACCCGTCTTCGATCTGATGCTTTATGGTTTAATAATTCAGAAATAATGAATAAATTGCCGCAGAAACGCTACAAAACAACGTTGCCTTAAAATGACGTCACTGACGTCATGACGTTACGTGTCAGTTACCGCGCAAAATTAATAGTTTTTGTCTTGAAAGTATGTAATTCTGTGCATTTTTTTTATTTTAACTATTTTCAAATAACCATTATTTGCTGAAATATTTTTATGAGTCTTTTGCTCTAAATAAAAATCAATATTTTGCTTCTTTTATGTAGTTATATTGAAATGTTATGCGGAATGTAAGAAAATGGATGATGGTAACCAATGTTATTTGGAATATAGTTGGGTGAAAGGTTACTTGTTACGGCCATTTTCAAATAAAAAATCTAGCAGTTTGATTTGTAATACCTATTTTTCAGGTTCCGTTGATAATTTGTTACTTATATACTAAAACTAAGATCTAAAATTGTTCAAATTTCGGTAGAAAAATGTGGTTTCTTGAATTGAATTGATGTTACCATGGAAACGAAGCCCGTGACCTATGTATCTAAATGTAAAATTCAAAAGCGTTGACACTGGTCTATTTAAGAAACACAGCTTCGGCTTTTTATTTTCATTTCAACAATATCCATGAGAATAATAGCGGCATGCTGAACGATTTTTCCATGAAAAATGCCAGTCGAGGGGTACTGCTGTAAGTATTCTAAGCTGTGAAATTTGTTTGAATAAATGCAAATAACACGAAAATATAACTTACGTTAGAAATAGTTTGTTTTATAGCTACATTAACTAGAAAGATAATCTTATTCAATATTTTTTATAAGAAACTACGACAAAAAGCAAGATATAAGCTATTTTAAACATCTCTGTTGCCATGGTTACTTTAAACTTTAATAAAAATAGGGTACCATGTAAAGTGCTTGGTATTTTGCTAATAATATTACCCAAATATTCCATGTTGGTCATTAATAGAATGGCATCGAAGCCGTCGTAAACCCCTATTTATATACATAGTTGTTTAAAAATGAGAGAAAATGCGTTACCATGGAAACACGAGCCCCGCGACATATACATTTTAAGCTTTTATTAGAAAGATAACGTGCATACTAGTAAAATTATCAATTATGCAGACTTCTACGGATATCAATGAAACTAAAATACACTGAAAAGTGTTAAATATCCGTATTTTCCTTCTTCTTTCAATATGAAATACCTTTGGAGGGTCATGTTCTTCAAACCTGGATAAAAATTGAACTTGAAGGGACAGAGACAAACGAAATTGAGGTTGTAGCAGTTAAAACTTCATATTACAAGAAATACAAAAATGTGCTGCGGTTCAACTAATTTGAATTTACCCTTGAAACAAGGTAACCTACCTCTTTAAGGCGATGACCACCAGAAAAATTAGGTGAGAAGCTTGAAGAAAAGTAAATAAATACTTAATTATTCTGGTTCCAACATTAAACTTTATACACTGAAACCCCGAAAATAAGCCAGTTTTTGAAAAAACGCCGGTCTCGAAAATAAGCCCCTATTTCCCTACATACAGAAAGGGCTCATAAAAAAGCCGAACTAAAAAATAAGCCGTCGAGACATTTTAATCAGTAATAGTGTCAATGACTTTGTTAGAACACCATATGAGATAGCAAAAGTTACCAACGTGTACATTTGTGTACATTTAGATTCATTTCAACACGTAATAGCAATAAAACATACTTTGGAATAAAACACGTAAAACAATGCAAGTTTTGCTGATATTTAAAACACTGGGCAAATTAAAACTTAAAAGCAAAAATAAAAATCCTGTTTTAAGTATAGGATAGACGAGTGCCGTTGTCTACGGGATATATACAACGAGCAAAGCGAGTTGTATATATCCCGTAGACAACGGCACGAGTTGTCTATCCGACTTAGACCACGTGACATAAAAACTGCAATCACTGAAAACACTCCCACGCGTTCTATAGAAATAACGTGTTTTTATAAGAGTGGTAATATCTTTGTACCGTTAGCGCTTATTTGTCAGTAGGGCATATGAAAGAATGCAGGTTATTTGTATAAATTCAGTTTTACCTAAATACCAGATTTACTAAGATTTAACGTTCATTAACACTTTGAGTCATTTGCAATCACAAATGCTAAAACGTTTCATATGGATTTCTCAAAAATACTCAAAATTGAGCTGCATGCTGAACAATTAGTTTTTGTGAGGAGTTTGCATGTTGGCGAAACACGATGACAGATACGTTGATTTAAGAAGATAGCCAGGTTCCGAAACTACAAAAAATGGCTGACTGCAAATCGGAGGTAAACATGTTGGTTAAAAAAATGTTTATTTATCTATTCATTTATTTAGTTAGTTAGTTAGTTATTTAGTTATTTAGTTATTTTGTTTATCAGGATATAGTTAGTGCGTAGATGCTCGTAGGACTACGAACACCTTTTACTATATCGTGCCCTTCTTGTAAGAATGATGTAGTTGTTCTACTTTGTAACTGGGCCAAGTTGTTCGAAACTTTAACGGGCTGTAATTTAGTTTAGTTTAGTTTAGTTTATACTAATTTGTTTTAGCTCGATTTTGATGAAAGCTTTAAGCTCACTTCTTGTAACCACTCTCGAGTCCGTTTTCTATGAAAACCAGTACTGGGGTTATATGAGAAGTCATGGTCGTGATCAATGATGCTCGAACCCACGACCACTGCATTAAGCTGTTAAACTAACCGCTATCTATTCAAGGTACTAGTCTTGGTGGGTGGAAAACACTAGTATGATGTTTTAATTTTACTGTAAAGATGATTTAGTGTTTATAATCCTTAACAAGTACATTTGATTTTCTAAGTTTTCTAAACTGTCGAAATCTACTGATAAAATTAATCGACCGTTAACTCAATCGCCTGTTAAAGTTTCGAACAACTGGATACAGTTGATTGCAAATGTAGGGATCGTGCTGATATGTCTATTTTTAAATTATAACAAGTGAACATAAAAAGTTACAACTGTTGGAAACGTTTCACTGAATGTATAAATTACGTTTTTACCCAGTTGGTTCTACACTACAAATATGTAGTTTATTGTAATTCAGTTTTATTGATATCCAATAACATGGGGTCATTTTTACGATATTAATATTTAGACGTTGTCAACTGAATTTACCTCCTTGTCAGTAAAATATTTTTAACCCATTGATAACTGGTGAGAATATTGCAAGGTCATTTAACTCACGCGTTAGCCTGTATTGTTAGATGGTAAACTGATACGAAATTCACGCGTTTTTTGCCCAAGTTTCCCCCGATATATATACAACGCTATTGTTATATATGAAATATAGACGGGTACAAGTCTGCTTTGCAATTGGCTATTTACGGATTATCGTGGTCTAAATGCTTCTTGTCACGTCAGTTCCACTGATTAACATGACCGGTCTTTATAACACAGTGCAGTGTTTAACACCTATTGTGTAATTAATTCATACCCTATGTTTATCACTTATTGTGTAAGTTATTCATACCCGCTGGCAGATTAAATCATGGGTGTATTTGTTTGTAAGGCCAGACAAAACTTTTTAATGGGTAGTTATCTGTAAGCATCGCATTATTTTCGTGAAGAAATTGTAATATATTGTAACAAAACTGGTATGTCTGAAGTAGAAGTATTTACCGACGTCGATGTTTTTACTAAAAAGCTTAATATATGACATCCATATCAAAGTATTTACTTCGTTACTGAATATATGTACTCAAAAGTTCGCCGGACTCAAAAATAAGCCGGTCTCGACAATAAGCCACCAAATCCTTACGAAAATTTAAAATAAGCCGCGGCTTATTTTCGGGATTTCTGAAAATAATTTTGCTTGCTTCGGTCTCAAAAGTCATGTTCCAATATTTAACATATCTCAGTGCATCCTCCTAGCCATAGTCGGTTTACAATAAAATCTTATGGTAGGCCTCAGTAAAAGAATATCTAGAATTATTCAACAAACATATGTTCGCTTCGCTCAAAATAGCTACAAATATTCCATTCTTTCCCATATCCTTCACATTCATAATTTTTTATACAAAAGCAAAATAGAGTTATGAAAACTGTGCAGTGTAAGTCAATTTTTGCACAGTGAATAAGTGTGTGAAGTTTCAATCCATTTACACAAGTGGTTTCTGAGATGCCAGCTTACATACAAAAACTTAACCAAATCGAGACACCGACGCGGACGCCGACGCATGGATGAAATTTGTTAAATAACTTTTAAATTACTTGATTTATATAAAACTGCAAACTCAACACGAACAAAGCATGGACAACTATTGATACATGCATCATACGGCCAAGTTAAATTGTACTTTTCCTAAACGTATTTTAAATCATGAATAAATATGACATTTAACGAGATATCATCGAAAATATCCTAAGAATCAGCACTGAATATCACTAATGATTTTAAAAAACTTTTAATTGCAATAAAGATTTGTATCAGTCATCTTAACTAAACTCCATTTGACTAGGAATGTTTAATTAGCACAGAGGCACAAATCAATGAATCGTCTTTTCCTCAAAGAGGACACTATTAGAGACATTATGTAATATCACGACAATCTTGACTTTTTCGTGAGGACCGTGTTTTAAGTCAGAGAAAAGCCTAAAACTATCCATTATGCAAAAGAATTGACAGTATCGGCGCGTTGCGCCTCGATTTGCCCATTATTTCACATAATGGACAATATTCGGCTTTTCTCCTTTACATGATTATTCAAATACTTGTTATACTATATTATATATATACCATTTAAGTGGACGAAGACTTTGAAATTAGAAAAAAGTGGGTGGGGTATGATAAAATTTATCTGCAAGAAAGTTCTAAGCTTTGGTACATGAAATGGATACTGTTTCAACTGTTATTAGTACACAAAGCATTGCTCAATATAATAAAAAAATTAAAAAAAAAACTCAAAGAAGAAAGTTATTGTTGAATTACATTCCAGTTATTGTGTACATTCAAAGTCATCAATTTTTTTTTTGTGTGTGTGCGAAAATAATAGGGCTTACCTTGTCCAAACATTTATCAATATCCTACAGATTCTAATTTAAAGAAAAAATGGTGAAATGAGTTCACTGTCTTTATTATCATTTTGCATATGTAAGCTAAAACACACAGTATTTAGTTGTTTTTTTACAAAGTTGGCATATGAAAATATATGGAGGTCAAGGAAGGCCACATTCAAAAACTAAAAGAGTATATTCCCCTTAGGCGTAAAAAAAAATTGTTTGTTTCCGGTATCAAGACCTACCCTAAATTTTTGGCCCGACCCTAAATGTTTTTGCTTAGGAAAGGATTAGTTGGAGAATATTTTTTTCAACTTTTTAACAAAAAACTATTTATGCTTTAAACATGCATGCCCAGTGATGTTAAAAATCAACTTACTGATGCTCTTAAGGCATACCGCCCTTGTTTGTATTCATTTTTTGACACAAAAATATCAAAAATATTTTCTGAAAAGTCTCCCTTAATAAAAAAAATCCAAAAAAAATTCCGATCTACCTACCCTAGTTTTTTAACATGTTACCGGAAACAAAGAATTTTTCAGGCCTCAATACATTAAACATTTATTGTTACAGAAGTCGTGTGGCTTGCAATAAGGCCCTAGAAATAGTTCCATTATTAAATTTCAACTTAACTTGGTATTCATGAACTACAATGCACTTAAATATCAAAACACATTCAACAAACTTTTGAAAATGTATTGTCTTAAAAATCCTTAAAATAAGGTTTGAAATTTGGTTGAGAGGTCGAATTAATGTGTATAAGTGCAGTAAGTAACTTTCTTATGTCATTCACAAAACTTACTAATACACAGCAGGAATGTAAATGATCAAACCTAATGAATATACAATTATCCTCACTTTAATACCATTTATAATGTGTCCTTGGATTCTCCACCATACTTTTCATAACTCTGTTTGCACGAGTTGCACGAGACTGCTGTCATTCACGCGAAAAACGGGGTCAGACAAGTTGTAAATGCAATACCATCTAAACGTAATTAAGGTATTGGACCCATAATAGTAATGTTTAAAAAATGGCATCTGCTTGGTATATTCTTAAAGTTGACCATGTTTCACACTGTGTTGCAAATTTTTAACAACTTTTACTGTGCTGTTTTTTTTGTAAATTTTGTATAATTTATGGTATTTCCGCAAGCTCAAGTAGAGACAAATTTCAATGTGATGGCCACTATCTAAACCGTTTGCAGAGAATTCATTACTGCATTAGTTTTGATAAAAGAAACATCAAACTATTGTTAAGCAATTATAAAACACAAAATAAAACTGTAAATATGATTTTTTTTCTAGGATGCCTCAAGTAAACAGATTTAATGAGACAGAATTCTAACTCCAACACTGAAAAATTAAGGTCGAATCCTGTGGGTCTGTTTTGAATTTTGCTCACTTCATTCAAAAATAACCTTGGGGCAGAAGTAGAACCTACCTGCATTTCTTTCACAATATGTAATCTAAAGAACGAAGGCAAAATGGAGAACTTCTACCGCATGTAACTCAGTATTTTTAAAGATGTCTAACTCTACCCCTCCTGATTCAGAGGTAAATTCATTTCGAACAGCAAGAAATCGCTTATAAAATGAAAATTTTCCACTTTTGTACAATACATCCATAATAATTCTTGAAAGAAGTAAAACCTTACTAGAAAAAAGGAAAATATGGAAAAGAAATTTGGTCCCAGCTGGGCTTGAACCTACGCTCCTCGCCCCCTCCCCCCCCCCCTCTCCCCCCACACACACACCTCTGAAAATTGCAGTCATAGTAGGTTTATGGTAGGAATTGAATACTCTTCAAAAAGGGGGTACTCTAACTGTTACGGGCCCAAATCCTAAATTGATAATGCAGTTCAATAAAAACTTTATCTCATTATGTAATGAACAAGTATGATGTTGTAATAACAACTACACTTACACTGATCTGAGTAGCAGTCGGTTTATATGTGACTTTAATAATTCATTTTGTGTTTTGTCATTGTTGTCAAAATATAGAACGGAAGTGCCTCACAACTGAAAGCGGAAATGAGTTCTATTCGTAAAATAGTCCACTGTAAGTAATATTTTTAGATAAATGTCCATAGAAATTAATAATTTTCAGATTTTAAATACAAATTTTCTGGAAAGGATTCGTTATTTGATAAGAAATTATAAACATCGACAGTTTTTTTTAAAAAATCATACATGTGCTGACACCTAAGTTGTCTCCCGTTGATTATTAGAGTTACCGTTCGTGCAGCGCGGTAATACATTTTGCAGTGAATCGCCGAGAAGTCGTGGGAAAATTAAACACCATGTAAATAAACTAAAATTAACCACCTTTTCAAGATCAATTTTAAGTGATCAACGTTATGCATTTAACCAACCAGACCTGTGTAGCATCTTAGATATTTGTACTAAGGTATTCATCGTGTAGAATGTCATGTTATGCCCTTGTAATGCTAATCCCACTTCCATTTTTTTGTTTACATTTTTATCAATGAGAAAGATGGCTTCCATCCCGAGTTGAGATGACGGGGCGTTAAATTTTTACATGTTTAAGCAAACCTGGTGTGTTAGAAAGAAAACTCATCCCTGCAACATTATTTGTAATAATGGTATTGTAAAAAACCTGTTTTTTCATTATACAAAAGCGTAATATTTTGTGTTGAATGAACTTTCACAAAGACCTGTTTTCTTGTTACATTCATAGTACCGCATACTTATCCACAAAGTACTGAATATTACTGGTGTCCACAAGTATTATATCAATTTAAGAATATGTTTTTATCTTCCCACCATCAATTTCTTAAATATGCACCCCTTCCTCATTTCTGCATGAACTGTTAATGTAGCAATATGCACCCCCTTTGAACTTGCTGAAGAGAAAAGACGAAAACTGTCCATTGTATGAAAGAATGGACAATTCGAGGCGGAACGCGCCGCCGAGATTGTCCATTCTTTCACATAATGGATAGCTTGAGGGTTTTCTCTGACTTAAAATATGGTCCTCACGAAAAAGTCAAGGTTTTGATGAGATTATGAATTTCTGTGTCAGTGTCCTCTTTCAGGTAAAACACAATGCATTGGTTTGTGTATCTACACTAAACAAAAAAAACAAGTCAGTCGGAGCTAAAACTAAATTGCACATACAGGTTTACTGTGATTCAAAGTTTTGAATATTGATGATATTCTGTGCTCATTCTGAGAAACGTTTCGATACATTTTTGATTCATTTGAATAATTTGAAGTGCCTTTACAAAACTTTAATCTAACTTGGCCTTATGATAGGTGCGTCAGTAGTTGTCCATGCTTTGTCTGTTCTGAGTTTGCAGTTTTATGTAAGTCAAAGTTAATATAATGATGACTGGTCCAAGAAGCGACATTCTGAAATGTATGTATATTTTTCAAATATTACTCTGCATTTAGAATCAAACAATGAAACAGACAATCCCAGAAAAGGATGTTTTATCACATGTTGTTCTATATACATACACAAATGTCAGTTTATGAAAATAAAATTTAATTCAGTTTTAAGTCTTCTAATGAAACTCTGTTTTTAATATGTTAGAAGGAAAATCTTACTGCTTGTTTTGAACTTTCTGCAACAGATTTTTTTTTGATTGGCAAGGAGATCTTAGAGCTGCCCTTGCCCGTCCGTCTGTCAGTCCCAAGCATATCTCAAAAAAATTATTTGACCATTAGTCAAACCTCACAGGACTGTTATTCAGCATGAGGTGAAGTTATGCACATGGGTTTTTAATTTGGATCTCACACAGCCAGACCAGATTTTGTAAAAAATGTGTATAAAATGTGCAAGGAATGCCTGACAATGAGTTAATTGTACATGAAAGCCATTCTTTTTAAAATTGGACCACTATTGAAGAAGGTATGGCAGTTTGAAATTTAAGAAAATGGCTGAGACAGCCATTTTAGTGTGTTTATGACGTCATTTACACTCTGCTGAATTCTTTATTTAGCAAATAACCTTTTAAAAAGACTATTTTATATGTTTCTGAAATGTAAGGTTTAAAACATAATAGTTTCTTTCATCATAGCTGGAAAAAGTAGAGCATTAGTTTAACAGAAATAAGTAAATACAGTTCAAATATGTATCTAGAAATTTAATAAATCCGCTATTTTGTTTTTTTGTTGCCATGGATACAAAATGGCCGCCATTTTCATCAATTATTTAAATGCTCATAACTTGCGTATTACTTAGCCGATTTTAAAAATTCTTTCAATTCTTTTAATGATTAAAGAAACCCTAGCTGATGGAATTAACATAAGAACAACATTGCCTTTCCTTTTAAAATTTATGTTGCATGTATCTCAAAAAGTATTTTGACCTGGGATTATGAAACATTACAGGAAAATTATTCAGATTGTTGAGTTGTGCACCTGAGGTTTAGTTAGAGATTTAATTTAGCCTACCAAAGTTATGGCCTTGACTAAGTCAAAAATATATCATGAAATTGTATAAAAGTTTGTTTCGCACGTATCTTTATCTTCAAGCGAGGGACATGAAACACCAGGGGCCGTATTCATAAAGAATCTTAAGTATAAGTATAAGAAATTGATTATTTACTTAAGTATTACTTAAGTAAGAAATTTATTTTACTTAAGTGTATTTGTTATTCAGAAAACAACTTAATAAGTAATTCTTGGCTTTTATTGTGGACGAAAACATTAGAAAAAGCAACATTAATTTCTGACAGATACAACATGCACAATTATGTTTAAAGTGCTTTTATCTGAAAAACAACACTTTAATCGTACTCACGACGCCTTTTTGTTTTCTGACTTAAGTCATTTCTTACGTATCTTAAGTTTAAGCTGTTTTATGAATAGGACTTAAGTTTTTTACTTAGACTTAAGCTGAAATCACCACAAACTTAAGTAAAATCTTCAACTTAAGTCAAAACTTATACTTAAGATGCTTTATGAATACGGCCCAGGTGTACTGTTTGTGATTTCACTCCGCCTGACCAGATACGGTCCCTGACTTGAAAAATAAACGTAAAAGATTTATTGGATATATCTTAAAAATATTTCACCTAGAGTCGTGAAACTATGTACAGTGACAATGCATTTGTTACATATGGAATTTTGACAGCAATCTCCAAACTACAACATTTGGAAAAAATAAGATTACTTAATTTTCACATCACAACTATGAGATCTTTCCTCGTTATGACAACTTCCTATCTCGTTTTAACGAGAAAATATTTCGCTATTATGTAGTATCGTTATTAAAAGAAAGTAATATCGTTATAATGAGGTCAAAAAGGTCGAATTGTCTCGTAATACTGAAACGTATAGTAAAACTCTAGGGAATGTTTTATTATTATTATTATTATTTTGTATTAGAACGATGAACTTACGCATTTCCTGGTAGGAGTTCAATGAAAGTCTGTTATAACAAAATCTTTTAACATGTTTTACGCACACTGCATGAGAAAGATAGGTCTGCTGCATTTCAAAAAATAAAAGGAACTTAAATATATTTTTGTGCGTTAAGTACTTGCCTATTTTCAGCTGTTTTCGACCGAAAATGCCATACCAAATGCATTTCTGCGGTTTTCTTCTGGGGCAATTTAGGGATCGCAATAAACAAAGACTATTTTACTATGTTTTAACAGTTGAAGATTCAGACTAATTTTCTGTACCTAGCTTTGGCCTAGTTTTTGATTTTAACTTTTCTGATCATTTTAGGGTCGATTTTGTCTTAAGTTATACGTTTCCCCTTTAGAATTTTTTTTTCCAGCTATAATTTCTGTAAAACGTTGCAGTTTATATTTCAATTCTTTTCAATTCTTCTAATACTCGCACCTCGTAACGCACAAGGTTGTTACTATACACATCCATTATCTGCTAACTGACCATTCTTAAAAGTATCCATAATTTTAAGAATGGACAGTTACAGGTTAATAATGGATAGTTATAGTAAAATAATCGTCTACATAATGGACAAAACTAACAAAAGATAACGTCACAACTGTGCTTTAAATGCCAATAGTTGATATAACTTGCTTAACTTAAATCGCTTATGTAAAGAGACATTTTGAGTCATCAGTTAATAAAATAGAACGAAAGGGCGATGGTGGCCCTATATCTCTCATTTCTTTGCTAAAGCTTTAAAAACCAAGGTGAGCTGGTCATGGTAAAGATTAATCAAGATAACTACTGAAATTTGTTAAACAAGAGGGCCATGATGGCACTATATCGCTCACTTGAGATTAGTTGACTGCTTGAACGAATTCTCTTTCCTTAAGCTTCAAAACAAAAACAAAACTAGGTGGAAAGGTCATGGTAAAGATTATTCAAGATAACTCCCGAAATCTGTTTAGAAAATTTATACAGGTGGTTCAAATCACTTTGCTGTAGCTTCAAAAGTAAGAAAGTAAGTCAGTAGGTCAGGGTTAAGAATAGTAAAGACGAGTATTGATCACTGTATCAAAAGATATACACGTGGTCTAAATTTCTATGCTGTACCTTCAAATACTAGAAAGTGGGTCAGTAGGTCAAGATTAAGACTATTCAAAATGAATATTGAAATTTGTATCGAACAATATACAAGTGATCCAAAATTTCAGTTACGAAAAAGTAGGCCAGTAGGTCACGATTAAGAAAAGTTGAAATATTTATCAAACATTACACATGTGGTCTTAATTTCTTGAGAAAGTAGGTCATTATTAGAACTATTCAAGATGAGTAATTAATTCTGTATCGAACATTGTACAGATGGTTTAAAACTTCAGTGACAAAAAAGTAAGTCAGTACGTCACGATTAAAGGCACTGACCTCCAGATTTTGGATAAAAAAGATCTTTCTATCAAATTGAAGTTTGGTCATATTATGTACTTTAGAATATGCGTTTCGGTTTCTAAACTATTTTGAAAATGCCAAATCAAGAAAAAAGGAAGACCGTGTCGAGAATGTAACCCGAACAGTCGTTACCAATAACGCTATGGATGATTAGTGTTCAATGTGCGTTAAATATAAATATTCATAATCGCAGCAGTTTACCTCTAGTAAAGTGTTACAAACGCTTTTAGATTTCCATCGTAAAAAGTACTGAAAACAACTAATTTTCATGTGTGTGTCAGTAATTAAGTTTCAAAGTTACTTAAAAAATATAGTATCAATTTCCAGAAATCTAAACAATTTATTTTGTTCTTACTTTTATCTAAAGGCCAATACTTAAAGATAAGTGCAATCTGTATCAAATATCATACTTGTGGTACAAATTTCTTTGACAATGCTTCAAAAACAAATAAGTCTATGTAAAGCAAGGGACCACTGGGGCGGGGCCTATACTGACTCTACGGTTATGATTTGAACAATCTTGGTAGATATTAGAAGCATGCCTCATACACAATACCATAGCTCTGGGCCTTATGGTTCCAGAAGATATTTTTTAAAGGTTTTCTCTATATAAACCAGTGTAAATACTGTTGACCCCAATGTGCAGTCAATTTTGACCCCAGAGTCATAATTTTAACAAAATTGTTAGTTTAATACTAGATAATACTAATCAAAGCGCTCAAATCACTGATGGTGGCTGCTAATCAATGTGTAAAATATTGGAAAGAAAGTGACATCTGAGGATTTTTTACTTTAAACCAGAAGAACATTATTTTGTAAAATATTCAGCTTTTGTTTCAAAATGAATCCTATTTCACTGGCAGTCATTGTTTACATACACACTAATTCAGTCTTTAACGAATTGTTTTGGTCCTATTTGATGATTTGAAACTAAAACTACAACATAAATTAAATCGAAGGTGTTTTACTATAAATAAATAACATAAGCTTTTTTCCAAATCATTCAGCTTTTAAGAGTTCTTTCTAAAGCTTTTGGACAGTGCCTGCTATTAATAATGTACACACTGATTTAGTCCTTATCAGATAGCTGTGGTTTTCATGAGATTTTTGTGAAAGAAAACACTACAAACATGCACCACAAATGTACCTCAGAATGTCAGTTCTGCAGCCAGTGTATACTAGAGGTGCATTAATTATCACTCCATCTCTTATACTCAAAAGTCCGCTATACATAACAGCAGGCTTCGCAAAAAATGCTGGCCATTCCGTCGGACAAACTTACAACTTTAGTCCGACCGAGAAAAAACCCCAACGAAAAGTGGGTAACTGGCGAAACAAAACCGTTTTAATTTTGACACATATATTTGTATCAACCCAGACATATTCTCCTAAAAATATGCCGCACCATGAGAAAAGCATACTACTGCGTTTGCGACCAGCATGGATCCAGACCAGCCTTCGCAATTAGAGAAACCGTCAGCAAACAGCATGGAACCTGACCAGACTGCGCAGTTTCACAGGCTGGTCTGGATCCATGCTGGTCGCAAACGCACTTTATTGGTTTTCTCATGGTGTGGCTCAAATAAATCTAGCTAATGTGAGCAAAATCTGTCTTAAAACATTTTGAATGTTTCAGTAGTTCTATTAATGATAAAACGTAATGGAGGCAGGAATTTTTAGTTCTCATGTTTAAGCTAAAAGAAATTGAAATGATCATATTCTGAGAGAAAAAAAAAACGGTATTTGTTTATTATCGCCATTTTCACGGGAGATTAGGTTTAAAATTTAGTTAGATCTCAAGATCTTAATATTTAAGTTGATCAAATCAGTTATCCGACGACTTGCTACAGATTGCCGTTTCAAGGCAAGACTAGGATTAACATCATCGCCTGAGGTTCGTATATGATCCATGTTCACGAGTTTACAAATTATTAAAATTGTGGGACAGTACTACCACTTATCCAAAGCGAGCATGCAATATTTTGTCAGTTTGGTCGTTGATCATTCGTGTTTTGTCAGACGAAATTATATCTAATACATGAGTATCTATGCATAAAAATCCGTCTAAATTTGTGATAATTAAGTGTTAAGATATTAGACCCCTAATAGTAATGTTTAAAAAATGGCATTTGCTTGGTATATTCTTAAAGTTTACCATGCTTCGCACTGTGTTGCAAATTTTAAACAACTTTTACCGTGCCGTTTTTTGTAAATTTTGTATAATTTATGGAATTTCCTCAAGCTCAAGTAGAGACAAATTTCAATGTTTTAGCTATTTTAAACGTTACACCTGAGCGCAATATATTAAAATGATGCAGAAATATTCAATCAAAAATGAATATTTACAGTACACCATCTCATCCCCAAGCAGTATTATCGACAAACAGAGCTTGTCAAAGAAGAGGAAATGGGCTCGCTGGAATTCTTTTTTTCAGGTATACGGTAATTAACTTTGATCATTACATGTTTTGTTTTATACCTAAAAGAACGCTTATATTTTGACAAAAACGTGCTGAAGCTCTTCACAGAGATGATGTCATTATCTAAATGAACTTTGCTTAGTATTTGATCGCACCACTCCCCCTCCCCAACCAAACGAAGTTGTTGGACGGTTATTTCAGAGTCAATTTGACCGTCGGTGTCTATGCTTTACAGCCCCTCATAGCAAAGGAGCGTGTGGTGAACTACATAAACAATGGACTTGTAGATTTCTTGGAGTAACGATCTGAAACTTGATGAGCAAAGGTAGAAGTGCTTGACGCATTCTTCATGTTACACATTTCTGATGTACATCCACGCGTGGTTCCACATTTCGTACAGAAATTGGTTAAAATAAGGTGAATGATAGCCGGTATGGGTAGAACAACGTAATAGAATTTCATGTGACACATTTTTGATCCGCACCTCATGCGCGCGTCAACATTTCTTCAGGTAATAGGTTTGAAATTGAGCACTCTCGCCCGCAAGGGTAAAAATGTGTGACAAACTTTTCATAAGACACACTTTTTATGCGCATCCCATTCCTATCAATACGCTGTTAGGTGGGTAGGGCTTTTTTTTTTTGCTACATGTATCAATTTACCATCGCACAGATGATGAATACTTGGTTTCAGTTCCGTAAAGTCAAACGTTTAACCCATCGGATTCAAGGTTAAACTTCAAGATTGGTCGTATGAATTTTGCTACTCCTTATCTACTAAATCCTGGTAATGTTTTTTCATTCATATGGGAAAATTAGACCCATCGATTTTTCACAAGAGTGAAAATATTTTATATAGCACAAAGAACGAGCCCTTTACCTTAATTCAAATTTATGGGAACAGTATTATAGGTATTTTAGCTTTGCAAACGATGTGATAATATTCAATGCATTGTCTTTCTTATGAATATTTTATTTTTAAAATCGATTAAAAAGGAAATGGTCTTTTTGCGTATACTTTATGTCTGTCTATCTACAATTAGATATATAGTAAAATGTGGATAATTTGCTGAAATTTCTTCTGTTTAACAAAGAATAAATAGATTCTTATTTGCCCTTGAAGACCATTGCAAACGACTTAGTAATCTTTATTAGTAGTATAAGCAGTTCTTTAACGTCAGGAGTGCGCATGATCAAGAATGCGGCGGGAATTTTGAATTATAGTTTAGAATGACATCACCTTTCTATGTTAAGAATGACCTCACTCTGCTATCTATATCTCCCTGAAGTATATAAAGCCGACTTATATACCTATCGAAGGCGTGTTCGCGCACATTGAGGCTCGGCCCTACACGGGGAGATAACACGAAAACAAAAGCTATACCCGTGCGTATAAAAGAATCCTCGTATAAAAAACCATTTGAAAGAAAATGTATAATAATGAGATAATTACGCACTGTCTACGACTTGACCAATCACTAAAACTATATGAGAATAACTATTTATAAAATGAAATTATGAGACAAAATAGTAGAAATGTTAATTATAAAAATATAGTAACTCATTTCTATATAAATACTTAAAATGAGGCGGTCATTATGGGTGTTTTTTCTTTAAAAATAGTAACCAAATTCATCTAACGCTACATCTTATACATAAAGATTTTTAGCGTTACTGCCTATCAAAAACTATTTTCAATAGAAACGTAATTTATCGATAACATAAAGTCTAATGAAATCAGCCTTAATGGTAACTAGTAATTAAATTCTCAAAATTGACAGCCCCGCATCTCAAACATCGCGTTAAAATTGTAATTAAAATCTAATAAATATAAATTAATGCCCAAAATTTAAATTAGAATGTAATATATATGTCAGCTTCCATCTAGTACGACAATACACCAGAAGAAATCACGGATAGATTCTTACAAAAATGTTTAACTCAAGTACCAAATAAAGTATGCTTATGCCGATGAAGTGCAATTCGTACCAAAATCATGAACTACCCGTGATGTTTTTCTATCATTGATTCATGTTTGGAGGATAGTAAATATTTTATTAGATCCACAGAATTTCAAAATCTAAATATAACTGTCAACGATTTTAATTCAAACTGACAATTTTTGATTGTAAAAACAATACTGTTAGCACAAACATAAATGCTAAACATTGTAAATGATTTTGGTACTTTTGCACGAATTCTCGCACATGCTCACTGGTCCCCTAGAAAGAGACCATGATTTGACATGTTATTCAACTTTCGCTGCTCTTTTGACGCATGTTTTACACAACCAAGAAATACCATTTTTAGACAAAAATATTCTAAATTTATTTTAAATAGCAACAGTGAAAAAATGACCTACCTGTAGAAATTATCATATCTATTGCAAAATCCACAAGAAATAACTATATCTTTTTCTATTCCTGTCTTTTTTTAAAGATAATGTTGATACTTTTACACCAGGAAGTGATAATTCCCTGGAGCGTTTTTATTTTACCTATAACTTAATAAGGCCATACCAATAAAATTAATAAATTTACGCCCTACATATGTTATCCTAAAGTCGTTTTTGCTTCTTTTATAACTCGTGTACCGATTCGTGTATAAGTGCATTTATTGTATGTATTAAATATATAGACCCAGTACACTCACGCTTAATATAATAGTACACCTTTGATATTTGTTCTTAAAAAGATATATATTTCATTTCTTATTTTAGTCTTTCTTACTCTATTTCTAGCGATTATGTTATATTCTACAAATTTTAAATAAAGTTGTGGAAAAAATAGTTTTTGATTTCTTTTTAACCCCTCATCCTAAATGGACACTAAACATTCAAAGTTTTTTTAACATAGCCGCCGTAACTTTAAGGTTACGTACCGCTAAATTTCTTTTTATGGTCGATAAATATTGCCCATATCATTATTTACCGTTTATAACCCCCTTGAATCTGTAAATAAAGTATAAATGACTCCTTACTTAAACCAATTTTAATTACACGCATCAATATATCTGACGCCTTTATAGCCCTTTTACTTTACTCTTAACGGGCCAGCCATACCTCTGCGGGCAAGTTTGGGCTAGTACAGCAGTAATAAAAGTCATCTAGCCCGTTCCAATTACTAAGTCCTTTTTTAAACGGATATAAATGTCTATTTAAAACACTATTTACTTCAAGAGGCGTTTTTTGAACCGATATAATAGTAATAAACTTCAAATTGTAATTACGAATCCATCCTTAAGACTTATATAAAAACATTATAAATGTCAGCGCCTTAGTTTAATATTCAACCTGGAATTTTAATTGCATTTTTTGTACGGTATATAAAGGCGTTACATTTGCATCCGAGTCATTGCTCACCATTTTGAATTCAAGAATTCATTTTTGAATGAGGTAAGGAAACTTTTGTTTTCTATTAGTAGATAGAAGAATAACTGGCAGTCTCGTGTTGATAATTTAAACTACCTAGTTTGCAAAGTTTACACCATTTAATTTTTATGACGTCATCCATTGGCGCTAAATTCAAATTTCGCAACCAAACTTTTCAAAATGTAATTTTCTTCTCTATTTGTGGACCGATTTTAATGATCTTGGTAACAAAAACGCTTGACGAGAACTAAGGGTTGGTAGCATACAACCGGAAATGAAATGACTCGTGCCTAAAGTATCGATTTTCTCCTTTATTACTCAACCGACTATACCCGTGTTTGGTATCTCACGAAATGGTTTGACAGCGTTCTTTAATAATACTCGTTGTAACACGTATACTTACTATATGGCGACTGAATTTGTAAGAACATGTTATACATTTGTACGAATATACTTGTTATGTGTTATCAATAAAATAATGTCTAACTGGAAGCAGTATTTGTCTTCTTTGTATTTTGACCCAAATTGTCCCGTTAGTTTTGCTGGAGTTGAAAAAGTGTACCAATATATCAAGTCTCAGGGTAAATATAAAATCGGTAGGCCCAGAATAAGGAAATGGCTTCAAAGTCAACAGTCTTATTCCTTGACTAGAGGGGCCAGACGTCGATTTCCTCGATCACGCGTGATTGTCCGAGGCATTGACAGCCAATGGGATATGGATCTGATGGACATGGTTGACTTAGCCGAGCAAAATGAAGGCTACAAATACGTGTTGGTGTCCATAGACATTTTCTCCCGTTTCGCTTTTTGTCAACCCATCAAAAGTAAAAAAGGTACGGAAATAGTGAACGCGTTAGAGCGAATACTATCAGGACCGAGAAAACCTAATACGGTGAGAACCGACAGGGGTATGGAATCTAGAAGCAAGGAGGTCAATAAGTATCTTCAGCATGAAGGAATTCATCATTTCTACGCCCTAAACACTGAGACAAAGGCTAACTATTCGGAAATACTAATCAAGAATCTGAAAAGAAGACTGTTCAGGTACATGTTAAAAAAAAGAACTCAACGATACATTAATATCCTGGAAAAAATACTACGAGGATATAACCGCACAATTCATAGGAGTCTAGGAAAGAGACCCATAGACATAACGACAGAGAACGAAGGAGAGAGTAGGCTTCAGCAATATTTACTAAGAACCAAAATGGGTAAAACGAAACTAATCAAGAGAAAAAGCTACAAATTCAAAATAGGTCAGACGGTACGCGCATCTCACGTGAAAAGTGTGTTCGATAGGGAATACTCGCAAAAGTGGACGGGTGAAATCTTTAAGATTAAAACGCGTTTCAAAAGAGAAGGCGTACCTGTGTACACTATAGCTGATTGGGATAATAACGACCAGGTAGACGGCACATTTTATGAACAGGAATTACAAGCGGTCAACGTGGACGAAACGACAGAGTACCATGTTGAAAAAATACTAAAGAAAAGAGTTCGAAACAAACAAAGACAAGTCCTTGTAAGGTGGTTACACTGGCCAGCGAAATACGATAGTTGGATACCCGAACAAGACGTGACGCAGTACTCCTAGACCACGTGACCTGACATGTATTCATATGTCAGATAAGAGTTTATTTATCTTCATTTATAGCCGGGCGATTGAAGAGTCAACACTATGATTATCACAAACGTTGTGTTCAGTGCCCATTTGGACTGCGCTATTGACTTGAGGCGTTTGTGTTATCGTATATCAAACGCTCGTTACGATCCTAGAACATTTCCAGGACTGATCTGGCCACACAAGACCATAGGAGGAAATTGATTATTATTCTCCAACGGAGTTATCAACTGTAATGGAAAAGCGACCAGTATTCAGGAGGGACGTCAAAGACTACGACGTTATGCCAGACGTATACAGCGATTAGGGTACACGGTGTGTCTGAAAGATATCAAATGCCTAAGTGTCAGCCAGTCACACCTTAAGTACTGCCTTAGACTTAAATCAGTTGGTAAAAGAAAGACAGATCGTGTATGAACCTGAACTATTTTCAGCGGTGAATTTAAAATATGATGGAGTCAATTTTTGTTGTTTTCACAGCGGTAAATTGGTCATAGCTGGAATCAAAGATCACGCTCAACTAGATGAAGCGGTCTACCCAGTCTTAACTGAACTGGAACTCTACACGCGTAAGAAGGAGTGAAAGTAAAGAAACCAATAAACAAACATGAATCAGTCTTAAGTGTACCTTAAACTCAACTGTCTTCTCCAACTGAAAGATGCTACTGTAGCAGTTAGAAAAAACATGATCATAAATATGACGTCGAGTCAAATGCAGGCTATAGCTCAAGTGGCCAAAAGAGTAATCAATGGAACGATTAATCTAGCAAAAAGATATGCACAGCTACTTGAAAGGAAAAGACTTTTGCTACGGTTTCTGGCTTCTGGAAACGTATCATTAGCTAGAAAGAAAACATTGTTAAGACGCCATCACTCACTTATACCCGTATTGTTGAGAGCTCCCCATCTTTTTGACACTATTCTGGACGAAGTCAGGACGAACAGAGAAGCGTAAGAAGCCAAATATCAAACGAATACGAATGAAACCATGACCGACTTTTACCTTTATCTTAGCAGTAACGATTCGCAAACCATACGTAAGAACAACAATCCCTCAGATTTTTACATTCAGTTTCCCAAGTCATACGCTTTAGAGGATCGTTGGGCCTGCGCTGTGACTGAAGTTACTCTTACCTGCGATTTTACGCCGAGAAGTAAGACTGTATTTGTGCTGCGATATTGTACAAGAGTCTTACGTTAGAGACAATTTGTTGCCCGTTCTAAGGAACATAGAAATAGAAACCAGATACAAGAAACTTAAAGGACCATGTATGATAAGGCACAGTTTTAGCCCCCAAATTTTGAAGAAAATGAAATTAAAACTACATCTCAACGATATGAATTATTTGAAAGATAATGGATTAATCTTGCATTTTATTAAGAAAAAATGCAACAGTTATGCCTAAAAAGTCATGATACATGGTCTAGTTTCATGCCATCAACACAGATTTTGTACATTTTTAGACATTTTCGTGCACTTTATCACCAAAATACGATACGAGCGCATGGGAGAACAATTTTAATTTTTGGATATGTTTTGAGGATTGCAAAAACACGAAGAATGATACATGAGAGAAAATTGTTTTTAAGTGCGCTCGTAGTAAATTTTGAACAAATACGGTATTTTCGTCGGAAAATTCTACTCTAAAAATAGCCATGTAAAGGGATGAAACTCTTGATCTCCTTGAAGAGCTTGGCGTAAAGGTAAATAAAAACATGTTGTGACGTAATGCGGAAGTGATATCGGTTGCTTGAAAAATGGATTTTTGTCAAATAACAGGTGAATTAGACCTTTTGATAGTATTTGCATAGCATTTTAAGAAGTTCTCATTATCATTAACATATAATCATCGATTTATTTCAATGCTGTTAGCGTGTCATACAAAAAATACGTTATTATTACTTGATCAGTCGGCGAAAATCTTGACTTTGGTCAAACTCGTCAAAGATTTTTAGATTCTGTAAAATATTATACTAAATACGCGTAATATGAACCAGATCTAAATATCACGGTACTAACTTGGTCACACAATAGAGGAACTTGTGTAAAGCAGCTATTTAATCAGAATTGGCTATTCCAGAACATTCCCCATTGTGTTGTGGAAGAGGGTGTGTGTGTGTGTGTGGGGGGGGGGGGGGGGGGGGGGGGTAATTTACAGGAGGTTTCTAGAGGGAAAGAGGGGGTGCATTTTTCTTTTTTCTAAAGAACTACTTCGGGGGAGGGGTGGGGGTATTTGAATTTCTGAAATGGTCCGTTTATTCAAGGTTTATCTTCGAGTCCCAGCCAAGATTGGTTGCACATTCTTCTCAGACCTTGTTTTAATGTTGGAAGTGTCTAGCCATCCAGTAACTGGATACCTAGCCTGCATTCTAGTTGTCTGGTCAGCTATAAAATACTCGGGGAATTTTCTAGTCGTCCGGTAATAGATTTCCTAATGAATAAGTAATGATACCTGTCATTTACTAAAGATATCAATACTTATCTTCAAAAAAAAAATGTGTGCATACATACTAAAGATTTAGTTTTAATTGTCTCGAATAAATCAATGCATTATTCATGTAATGCCGAAATCAATGATGGCAGTGTCGTCACTCATTATTAAAATCTGTTCATCTGGTGGCGGGAAAAATAATGCTTTGTGGGATCGGAATTTTTAAATTTTAACAACTTTTTCGCTGGATTTTCAAAAAATAGAACAGTTTTAAAATACTTACATGTTTCATATTTTAGTATATCAAAACTTTTAGAAAAACAGTAGTTAAGCATTCATAATTAACCCATTTTATTTCGAAATAAAAGTCAAAATTAATGAACTGCTTTCCATTCATCCATTTATTTTATAAATTATTTGTGTTTATAGAATTAAAGTTTAGGCCGTTAGAATAACATCACTTTTTACAAAATAACATGGATGTTTGGCGATCAGTGATGTGTAACCAGGCTATTAGATCAGCCAAATTCTTTCATAAAATTTTATGAAAGAATTTGGCTGATTTATCATTTACAAAATTAGAATATCAACGGATTTGTATACAAACACGCTCTCTTTCGTTAATATCGACTTCTAGTCGATGAAAATACTTTTGTTTGTTTAAGAAATAATATATCTCATCCAGTGATTTGTTGTTGAATAAATCATTGTTTGTACAACCCGAGTGATATAATAATACGCATCTTAACGACAAACAATGATTTATTCAAGAGCAAATCACTAAATGAGATATATATTATTTCGATTCTAACACGTTACCAAGGATTTTTACGTACATCCTTGACGACATTCATTAAGTATTTGCCCATTTTCAATCGGTTTCTTTTCCAGCGCGCTGCTATGCCGTTTGATGCAATGACGTAATAATTGTGACGTCAGAACAGTGATTTGTTGTATAATAATTCACTGTTTTCTGCCTTCTGTGTTTAATAGGAAAATAAATCGGATCGTGTTCGAATTTCACACAATATTTTGTTTACACTGATAAGTATTGATATTTTAAGAAAATAACAGTTGAAACTATATAATTATATAAAATCATTACTTATTCAGGCTAGAAAATACCCTGAGGTCAGGATTTGCTGGTCGTCCGGTACCCGGCTAGCAGGCTAGAAGTCCAGTTACCAGACGGCTAGACACTTACTTTAATGTTTGTAACAGTATACATTTTATAGCACACAAACGTGACTGTGTCGTAATCGCTTGTACAGTTTTTCGACAGGACATTATTAAGTAAACCGTGTCATGTTAGAATATGGAAATGTCTAGCTGTCTTGTAACCATTGCCTAGCCAGAGTTCTAGCTGTGAGGTAACCAGATGTATCTAGCACATCCTTAAGTGTTTTTTTTCATCATCTGGTTACATGTGATTGATATTTTATGTTAGGAAAAGAGCTTCTTATGAAATTGTAATTGTCATTGTTTAAAAGGGTTCCAGTTATGTTTTTGTTGTTGTTTCACTAATTTTGTCCAATATAAGATTGAATGATACATTTTGTAATGTAACGATTAAGAGTTAATTGTGTTTGAAGATTTGATTCACAGAAAATAATTAGAATTTTGATAAAATCTGCTTTAAGCATGCTTATGACCTGAGCACAAAAGTACAAATTTGTTTTTTTTATATATAAAATGTCATTAGATATGATCCGTGGCAAAATACGAGCCATGCCATGAGAAAACCAACATAGTGGCTTTGCGACCAGCTTATGTGCAGTCTGGTCAGGATCCTTGCTGTTTGCTAACGGTTTCTCTAATTGCAATAGGCTTTGAAAGCGAACAGTATGGATCCTGACCAGACTGCACAGATGCGCAGGCTGGTCTGGATCCATGTGGTTGCAAATGCACTATGTTGGTTTTCTCGTGGCGTGGCTCATATTATTATTTTGTTACACTTTCACAATACTTTAATAGATAAGTATAAATTTCTTTTCCAGTGAACAAGTTATTGTGAGATAGTCTGATTACTTTGGAGCTGCCATATTGTGTATGAAATCCTGAAAAAAGTATTTCAGCAACTTTTTCATGAACCACAGAAACTTCACCTTACCAAATTGTGTGAGTGTATACATTTGCTAGAAATATTTTTATGAATTTGTTGTTTGGATAATCCATAAAACCCAGTTTCAGAATACTATACAGGTTAAAGGTCACGACTTAAAATCTGTCATTGTTTCATGACATATAATCTTAAACAATTAAGACATTTTATATGTATTTTTAGGTAACGTCTCTTCTTCCTGGTACACATGCTTTTCAAGAAAGTTCCACAGTCATTAATTGACAACAATAAATAAAAAAAATGTAGAAAGAAAACAGGGAGTTGAATAGTTCCTATTTGAAATGCTGGTCAGTAGTGGTCTGCTACCTTAAATTTAATGCCTACTCTCAGTTTCGTTATGAAAACTTGTCGAAGACATGAAAACCATCACATTTCTTGTAGAATACATTCCAGCAGTCGGGGACGTAGCTTCCCACAAATCGGTGTGTAGGTACATATTTCCTAGGGAGAGTTCAGTGTAATATCTTCTCGGAAGTTACAGAAAGAATGCATAGTATTATGTTTTCAAACTTATTCATGATATAAATATTTCTTTTTCAGAGGACCAGACATTGTGAGGAAGTTTGATTGCATTCACTGCCAGAGCTAAAGCTAGAAAAGAAACTAAACAACTTCTTCTCATGATCTGCTTAATTGATCTTCACATTGAATTGTGTGAGTTATGAATTTTGTTTCAAAGGGTATCATAAATTTTCTTTCTGATTAATCCGCAAGAACCGGTTGAAAACTTAAATATTGAACATTCCTTTAATTAACATTATAGGTCATTTGATCATATAGCTCTTTTTTATGCTCCCGAAGGGAGGCATATAGTTTTTGAACCGTCTGTCGGTCTGTCAGTCTGTCCGCAATTTTCGTGTCCGGTCCGTATCTTTGTTATCCATGGATGGATTTTCAAATAACTTGGCATGAATGTGTATCACAGTAAGACGACGTGTCATGCGCAAGACCCAGGTCCGTAGCTCAAAGGTCAAGGTCACACTTAGACGTTAAAGGTCATATTTCATGATAGTGCATTGATGGGCCTGTCCGGTCCATATCTTTGTCATTCATGCATGGATTTTCAAATTATTGGGCATGAATGTGTACCACAGTAAGACGACGTGTCGCGCGCAAGACCTAGGTCCGTAGGTCAAAGGTCCTAAACTCTAACATCAGCCATAACTATTCATTCAAAGTGCCATCGGGGGCATGTGTCATCCTATGGAGACAGCTCTTGTTCATTTACAAGTTAATGAAGCTTACATTAAAAATGATTGTGTCACATGGCGGAGATATACTGTTTCTGCCTTTGCCGTCTGTCTTTCCGTCCGTCTATCCTGATTAAGCATGGCCGGCTTTCTTAGGTCAAACTGCTGGCTGGATTTCGAAGAAACTTCACAGGAGTGAATCAGTGATCAAAACCAAGCCTAGTTTTGCATATGGCGAATACGTTCCGCCTCGCTGCATAAAACGGCTGACAGAGCTTAAGGTATACATAGGGGGGAGACATATGTTTTTGTGACAAAAGCACCTTGTAGTTATTCTAACAGATTTCAGCTGAAGGGAGCAAATTTATTTAATAACCTGTTACATAAAAAAGGTGAAAAATGGAAAAGTTACTTAAATACCTTGAAATTTAAAAGCAGTTTACTGAGCTGTATATTCATTTCTCAGAAAAAAACATGCATATTAACTTTTTGTTTTCAGCAACCTGTATGCTACATTGTATAATGACGTTGAGCAAATAAAGATACTGCAGTCAGAGTTACAACCTTCATTAAACAGTAAGATTTTTATGACAATATTTTAAATTACTTTTAAAGTTTACATATATTTTTGTCAAGCACAAATGGCATTTTTGTCAAGCACAAATGGCTGTGCTGTGTATGTGTGTCCGTCCGTCTGTCTAGATTTGAATCTCTCGGCCATAACTTTGGCATGCATGAAGTAATCATGTTTATATTTGGCATGAATGTTAATCTCAGTAAGACAGAGCGCATTTGCAAACCCAATGTTCCTATCTCAAAGGTCAAGGTCACAGAGGTCAAAGGGTGGGCCTGACATGTTTCCTGTGGGCCTCTGGTTAAGGGGGGTTATTGCACTTCAAATCTAAGTTATCCATGCAGAGTTCTGGTTTCCAGCCAAAAAGGAAAAAAAATACTTAAAAAATTTTCATCACAGAAACTGCCAGTCTGATTTTGAATTCTTTATCTCCACAGCTTTGATATTCGGCATGTGATATAAGGGTTTGACTGTCTACCATAATTCTCCAAATTATTGCCTCAAGGCCAAAAAGGCCATACCCCTGTTAAGGCATGAACAGACTGAATATAATGAAAGACGGGAACATGTTTTGACAGGTCAGATAAATTGTACAATATAGGCTAACATAGAAGAAGCCCAAATCTGTACTGGTACCATTACACAAACACACTTGAAGCTTTGAACACAGGTGAGCACTTTAGGGTCAATGACACTCTTGTTTTTTGGATATTATTTTTGCTACTACTGAATGATATATATATACACTTCAATGGAACCAGTGTAAGGTGGTGCAGAGTAAAAAAAAATATACTTACAACTTTTTCTTGTATATTTGTTTCTTCTGCAATTAACTGTTTTAATTAAACAACTATTTAAATGATAATGTGCACTTCAGTTTATGTTTTCACTCTTTATTTCAGGAATGAATTGGTGTTACAGAAATGGATAACTTATGGAGACAAACACTTTCAGGCTACAGAAACTACACATTGTTTGAGACTATGAGAATGGCTTATTTTCATGATGGAACTCATACCACAAAGAAAGAACTTGCTTTATCTTATTTCTTATAACTAGTCATCAAGACATACCCAAGTAAACTACAACAGGAATGAAAGCAAACAAAGTTGATTCAGGATTTAGAGTCAACAGTGTGTGAAAACTGCGGAAAATAGGATTTTTAATTTCAAGGATTTGATTTAGTATGTCAAGGAGTGATTGTTTTTATATTCATCACACAAGTTAATTGACAGTGCTCTAAAATATAAATAGGATGTGTAAATACAGACTTTCATACCTAATTAAAATAATGTTGAATTCAACAGAATAAACAAACTACCATCTGTTGTATAATATATTAGTTGATTTATCAAACTTTGTCAGTTTTGTTACATTACTTATCATTGATAGAATCTATTATCTAATACCCCTTTACAGTGTGTCAAGTACTTGTCATCATAAACTATTTTGAAATAATTACAGGACTGATATTTTACTGGTATTAGTTAAATGTGTTGTTGTTAGACCCCTTACATTTGAAAGTGAGTTTTTCTTTATACATACAGGATTCTGCTATTCCGTCTGTCTGCTAGTCCTGTCTGTCAAATCTTTGTCCAGAAATTACATTTGAAATAAAATAGCATCATTTTCAGTTATTCTTGCAAAGAAAACTTTAACAAGTGATGGACTGCTTGCAAACGATTTCAACTACTCTTTTTCCCAAAAACATGGTGACATTTGAAGGTCCAAAGAGTGCAATTCATTGAGGACTGTACATAAATCTTTTCTTTCTGGATTGATACTCTATTATCATATTATTCACCAACTTGTTGCATGCAAGATTTGATGCAGTGATTCAAAGGTCAATGTTACACGAAACATTTTTACTTTGTTAGCTCAGATATACGAAGTTTGGAGAGCTGTCCTACTTGGCCTCGGCGTTTTTCTGCGTCGCCTTGGTTAAAGTTTTGATGAACTTTCTCTTTATCTCAGTAATTACTCGAAGACTTTGTTTCAAACTTAAAATAGTTATTCGTCATCTTTACCCACATCATATGACACAAGGATCATAACTCCATCACCAATATTTCATGAATTATCTCCCCCTTTTACTTAGAATTTCAGGTTGAAGTTTTGATGCACTTTCATTGTGTCTCACTTATTAATCGCACGCCACAAGTGGGGGGGGGGGGGGGGGTTAGGAATGGTCTCCGTCTGTCCTTCCGTAACACTTTTGTGTCCGCTCCATATCTCCTAAACCCCTTGAAGGATTTTCATGAAACTTGGGTCAAATGATCACCTCATCAAGACGATGTGCAGAACTCACGAGTCTGCCTTGTCAGCTCAAGGTAAAATGTTTGAGCCTTCCATTTTGTGTCCGCTCTTTATCTCCTAAAACCCTTGAAGGAATTCTATAAAACTTTGGTCAAATGATCACCTCATCAAGACGATGTGCCGAACTCACGAGTCTGCCTTGTCAGCTCAAGGTCAAGGTCACAATTTAAGGTCAAAGGTTTGAGCCTTCCATTTTGTGTCGGCTCTATATCTTCTAAAGCCCTTGAAGGAATTCTATAAAACTTGGGTCAAATGATCACCTCATCAAGACAATGTGCAGAACTTATGAGTCAGCCATGCCGACTCAAGGTCAAAGTCACAACTGAGGGTCAAAGGTTTGAGCCTGTCCACTCTGTATCTCCTAAACCCCTTGAAGGAATTTCATCAAACTTGGTCAAATGATCACCTCATCAAGACGTTGTGCAGAATTCATGAGTCAGCCATGTCCGTTCAAGGTCAAGGTCACTGCTTAAGGTCAAAGGTTTACCCTTTCACTATCCATAGCAGTGGCGGCGGATTTAGCTGTCTTTCAGACTGCCTTGTTTCTAAATGGATTTGATTCAAACTTAAAAAGTTGTTCCACATCATCACCCACGGATATTACTCAAGGTTCATAATTCTAGCAGCAATATTTCCATGAATTAATTTTCCCTTTTACTTAGAATTTAAGGTTCATTTCGATGCATTTTCACTATATCTCTGTTATTACAAAGAGGTTTTGATTCAAACTTAAAATAGTTGTTCCATAACATCACTCACTTCATATGATACTAGGACCATAACTCTTGCACCAGGATTTCATGAATTATCTGCCTTTTTTACTTAGACACTCAGGTTAATGTTTGGTGCATTTCACTCTATTGCACTTATTATTAAATAGATTTGATTCAAACTTAAAGTAGTTGTTTCACATCATCACCCACATCATATGACACAAGGTACATGACTTTTGCACCAGTATTTCATGAATTCTGGCTCTTTCTTAGCTCACCTTAGCCAAAGGCTCTTGGTGAACTTTTGTGATCGCTCATTGTCTGTCATCCGTTTTCAGTGTTCCGTCAACAGTTTCAAGTATCAAGTCAAAAAGCTTTAATAGTAATAAGAGATATTTGACTTTATCAAAAACTTAAAACCAAAACTTGTATGTAAAAAGGGGCATAATTCTGTCAAAATTCAAATCAGATCAGAGTAATGGGGATTGTTTTCTCCTGTTTAGACTTTAATTGTAAATAAGTAATTAAAGTTTCAACTCAAAAGCTTTGATAGTAACAGAGATATTTGTATTAAAAAATTAACCAACGGTGACGCCGACGCCGGGGAGAGTGCAATAGCTCTACTTTTTCTTCGAAAAGTCGAGCTAAAAACCACCCCGTCAAGTTTTTAAAAAAATTTATATTGTCTCTATCATATGTTATCCTCTACACCATACCTGTCCATATTTATTTAGTGGAAACTTTTATAATCATCTTCTCAGAACAGACATGGCATTGCCCTATTTCAAAATAATTTGACAAATATTTTCCTTGCGTGGCCATTTACCAAAATTGTTCAAGCAAGCAGTGTAATTCAGGTGAGCAATCTGGGATCTTTATAGTCCTCTTGTTTTTATTTTAATACCACAGACTCCATATGACACCAACACATTTGTTTTACTATAGTTAACCTATAGATATTTTTTTTAATATCTCAAACCAAACTTGAGTAATTGAGGAGAAATAATGGATGCCTTGTTAAAAAATGCATATGAAATCAATCTGTAACCATGGTAACAAGTCATTAGATTTGTAACCATGACAATTTCTAAACTTACAAAATAAGATAAAATAGATATAAAACAATTTACATTTCATGATGTGTCTTTATGGTGAAAATTTGAAAAAATATGCATTTTAGTTAATTTTTACCTTAATTTCCAGTTGTTTTGAGTGAAGAAGAGTTATCTCCCTTTATATTTCTTTTCTTATCCAAGTATTATAATGGATATTAAATGTCAAAATAAATTTCACACTATATTAGCAATGAATGATCAAGTAAATTTCTAATTAAAGTTAAGTAATAGCTTCAATATGACACTTTTTTAAAGCAAACCCCCTTATAAAGCAAATATTCACACACTTGGACGCATGTATATATAAATCAGTATTTTTCAAAAAATACTGACTTTATTTAGATATTTGGCAACTAAATAAAGAAAATAGACATATTTTATAGTCTAATGATGCATTTAAAAACAAAATTGAATTGGGGGCCCAAAACACCCCTTATCATACATGGTCCTTTATAGAATATAGTCGTCCGGTGTATCTGCCTGTGACTGTGAATTACTTTAATTTGGTGAGATTGTATTTGAAAGATCAAGACTTACAACCTGTGGAATTTAAAGCAAACGATCTTCACTGCGTTTTGCATTTTAAAAAGGTATGGGCTCCATAGAAGTGTACGATTATAAACAAGAAAAATGGGTACCGGATAAACCGGACCCGGAAAAATGGATACAACATTTCAAAGACCTGAGGGACGGATACGTACGACCTGATCATATGGGCCGTTACATCGTGGGTAGCGGTGCTCATCTTAGGAAAATGGCCGAAATGAAAAAACAGCCAACAGTACAGCTGGTATCTCCCGTAGCACAAGCGACCGAAATCGCAAAGTCAAAAGTAAAACGTAAGAAGGAAGAAAAGGGTGAAAGTCGTAAGAAGGGCAGTGGAAACACGACAAAACGTAAGAATACGTCGCCAATAGCGTATACTAAACCAAAGAGACCAAGGTTTATCAATCCTGACTTTCAGCTATAAAGAAACATGGAAGATTTTCATAAAGAAGAGTTGTCTTTGTTCACTACACCCCCAGCAACCACGGCAGTACAATCGAGAGAGTGGATCACTAATCGTCCAGTAAATCAAGTCACCACCTTATCGGCACTCGAATTTAACATACCCGGTCAGTCTTTGGCGTATTTGGATCTGAAAAGAAGCGTGTTGAATCTTAAACTGCAAATTGTGAAAGGCGATGGCGCCCCTGTTAGCGCCGACGAAATAGTTGGTCCAATCAATCTACCATTTCACACCGTTTTCAGTCAGGTTGATGTATCTTTACAGCAGACCCCTTTGTCGCATACAGGAATCAATTATCCCTACAAAGCTTACATAGACACGATTTTAAAGTCAAACCGAAACATACAGGAAAATCTGTTAACGAGTCAACTTTATTATAAAGATACCGGAAACGTTGGCACCAATGACGGTAAAACGGGAAATAATAACGGGTTGTTTTACAGATGTGCGCTATTTAAAGGCAGTAAAATTGTGGAAATGGAAGGACCATTACATATCGATTTGTTTCAACAACCCAAGTTACTCATCAATGGAGTCGCTGTAGGCATTAAACTACATCTTAACCGCGACGCCTTCACATTAATCACTGACAGCCCTTCTCCTGACTATCGCGTGAAAATAGCGGACGCTCATTTCAAACTCTGTATTCAGCGGATGAAAAGTGACGTATTAGTAGCGCACGACAATCTCATTCAAGGCATGTCAGCCATTTACCCTTACTTACGCACAGAGATCAAGACGACGTCCATTGCTTCGGGTCAATTTAGTTACAGCGCTGACGATATATTTCAAGGACTGGTTCCATGTAAACTGATAGTAGGCCTGGTTCCTAGTGCGGCATTTAATGGCGATTACGCGCACAACCCATTCAACTTCAAGCATTATAACTGTAGTTCCATAGGCCTATACGTCGATGGACAATCGGTACCTTCACAACCGATGCAACCAAAATATTCGGCGGATCAATACACGGAGTGTTACAGAACTTTGACTCTGTTTAGGAACGACATTAACATTTCGGACCGAGATTATAAGAAGGGATATTGTCTGTACGTTATTGATGTAGATCCTTACTACTCGTTTAGCACTAAAAGGAAGGGACATTGTCGACTAGAAATCAAATTTGCTGAGGCATTACCAGAGAGTGTGACACTGATTATGTACGCCACCTTCCCAGAAGTACTCCATATCAACAGTGCCAGGGGCGTCTATTTCAAATGAATAATTTAGAACTTGAACGTTTACTCAAAAGATATCCAGTAACTGTATGCGCCTCCGATCAAATGAAAGTTCGAAAGGGACAGTTTGTTATTTGTAACACGGATACCAGTGATGGAACTGGGAAGCATTGAATGACCTTTTACTTTCCGATACAAGGACCTTACGAGTTCTTTGATTCGCTAGGAAAAATGCCAAACGACTACGATGCCGGCTTTGAAACCGTATAAACAAACGAGTACTGGATGATTAGTAATCCTATTCAAGACTCTAAATCGGATACCTGTGGACTTTATTGCGTGTATTACGTCATGTCCAGATGTACAGGAATGACTTTAAAAGACATTGTCAGACCTTTTAATGCGTATCATAGAAAATGGAATGATATCTGTATTGACAGAATTGTAAACAAAAACAAACTATAGAAACTATTTATATTTATTTATTTTGTATGTATATAACAATAAAATAGAAATCAAAAGAAAATATTGTCTTTGTTTTAAAACGAGATCCAGTCTTTATTTGCTTTATGAGTCTTTTTAGTTTTTTTTCTTTCTTGATCGCGCGTTCCCCCGGTGGAGTTAATGAGGCTCTGGCCACTTTAGGACGTATGGGCTCATCATCTTTTGTTTCTCCAGATCCCGTATACTTGAACTGCTGCATACGCTGATATTTTTCGTAGGGAACCACAATAAACTTTTCCATTATAGCAAAACGGGTTCTAGATACACAAACGCAATTTTCAGTAAGGTGTAGATCACTCGTGGCTTATGTTGGATGGCTTCTCTTTTATGATTGAGTCCAATTTTTCTGTTTCCCAGTAGATGAATAAAACGTCTTTGGCGCTTAAGCCTATTTTTTTCAGCAGGTGTAAGGCGTACTTTAAATCTGAGAATATTGTAGGCAATCTGGGCGAGAGCTCTCAGTTGATGTCTAGTAATTGTACTCAACAATGCTTCCTTTGCGCGGCTGTAGTGCTTTTAAGAAGATTTAAGAAATGACGTTGCTGTTTGATTAGTTCAACCATGGTTACTCTTACGCTGCTTTGGTCTTCCTTCTTACGTTAATCTGTAGACTATAGGGTCCTCCCCCGGAAAAATATGGGTTCTTAAACGGTATTTATCATTGGCGTGAGGGTTCATATCCACCAAAAAATAACCGTGTTTCGTGCTTAATGCGTCTTCATAAGCTTTCATGAATCCTTTTGTTTTACCAGGGTAGAGTTGTCGTCCCAATATTCCTACTTGCGATACATCTCTCAAATTTTTCATGAGTACCATATACCAAGTATTCAAGGCAATAGTCCTGGTGTGTTTACCTCCCGGATACAAGTTTTGTGTAATTAGTATGACAGATACCCTCCTATGGTGACAGCCCTGCGTAAATAGCAACTCCATGTCTTTGTTTCGCATTACTTCGTGCATGAGATCATCGATAATAATCAGCTTGTGCCTCTTGTCACGGGTAAAGTCGTCCATTTCTTCACCCGTTGGCAGTCCTTGTTTACTATAAAAGTTTGGAATAGACCTTTCCATGTCGTCAAACAAGTCTTGATGTATACCGTAACAGTATAATATGTGCAAAGGCGGTTCTCTCGAAAACATATCCTTCACATTTTTCAAAAACCTGTACACCCATTGCGTTTTACCGCTTCCGGTTTGACCACTAATACACATACTGGAGCAAGGTTCAAAAGGTAATGATGTTTTCATTATTTTTTGAGCTTTGGACTTGGTAAGGCGTATCCGATACAACTACTGAGTAGACTGATCCACAATTCGCTAGCACCGTTTTGAAGAGATAGGTTAATGATGGAGGTAATGATGATCACATAAACAATGATCATTTGACAAAAGTACACGATCTCAGATTGAGGTACTCGAGTGCCTAATAAATGCTAGCGGTCACTAACGGACCTGTTTTCTTCTTCATTAGAATGTGGAAAACGAATAAACGTTTCCCTTTCTGGGGTGTGAGTACCTGCGGGATTCATATTCTTACGTTGATTAAGGCGAGAATGCGAGTTCTTACCATGAAATGACAAACGAATCATATTCTTACAGGTTTCTATTCATGATATAAGACAATAGCAAAGTTATACAATTTTTTGTATCAAAACTTGAAACAGTGTAGACAAAACTTAAAATTAAGATTACAGAAACAGTAACACAGATGGTAAAATCTATAACAGACCCTATGGAAAATTACACGTTGATGTACCAAAAAACGAATCACCTTTGGCAAATATTTAAACGCCCGTAACATTTTTTAAAACGGCTGTTACACTTTTTGAAGCAGAATTGACAAAAACGTGAACGGACCCTATGGAAAATTACATGTTAAAGTGCAAAAGCCGAAACGTAGATAACAAACACTAAAATACAGATAGCAAAAACCTTAACACAGAAATTTAATTTGAAAACGTATGCATTTATCTTGATTAAAACTATATAAATTAGGTGTTCTTACATGTATTTTTTTTTCAGGCTTAAAAGCTATACAATATCAATTAATTTGAAAAACTTCCATTTTTATAGTGATTGTACACATACGACTATGTTTATCTATACAAGTAAATAGTGTGCATTCTAATTTAAATTTTGGGCATTAATGTATATTTATTAGATTTTAATTACAATTTTAACGCATTTCAAAATAGAGCTGACTGAATAACGCGATGTTTGAGACCCGGGGCTGTCAATTTTGAGAATTTAATTACTAGTTAAAATTAATGCTGATTTCATTAGACTTTATGTGATTGATAAACTACGTTTCTATTGAAAATAGTTTTTGATAGGCAGTAACGCTAAAAAAATCTTTATGTATAAGATGTAGCGTTAGATGAATTTGGTTACTATTTTTAAAGAAAAAGACACCCATAATGCCCGTTTCGTTATAAGAACTTATATAGAAATGATTTACTGTATTATTATAATTAACATTACTACTATTTTGTCTCATAATGTCATTTTATAAATAGTTATTCTCATATAGTTTTTATTTTAATTATTGGTCAAGTCGTAGACAGTACGTAATTATCTCATTATTATACATTTTCTTTCAAATGGTTTTTTATACGAGGATTCTTTTATACTCACGCGTATAGCTTGTTTTCATGTTATCTCCCCGTGTAGGGCCGACCCTCATTGTGCGCGAACACGCCCTAGATAGGTATATAAGTCGGCTCCATATACTTCAGGGAGGTATAGATAGCAGAGTGAGGTCATTCTTAACATAGAAAGGTGATGTCATTCTAAAACTAGAATTCAAAATTCCCGCCGCATTCGTGATCATGCGCACTCCTGACGTTAAAGAACTGCTTATACTACTTATATTCATTCAGCTATTGTTTCATATTAACTTTAGTTTTCTAGGTGAAGAAGAAAATGGTCATTTCTAAGCATTTTGCAGATGAGTATAGGATTTTTATCGTTATCGGAAAGACTCGAACATTCTCGTATATTTCCGTCAATTCTTACGGAATTTAAGCTTCTTAACGATAGACTGATTTCTTCTCACCCACTCAGGGCTCCAGATAATTTTTTTTGGCCAATGAGTATTTACTCATCATATTTTTTGTGAAAGAGTAAAATTGTAAAATCTGAAATTGACTAAGAGTAATTTTACTACTGAAAATTTATAATGAATGTAAAAAAAAACAAAAAAAAAAAAAAAAAAAACAACCAGAAATGAGTTTTATAACATACTTATTGGGTACATAAGACCCATGAATTTGTTTGCAGTTCAGTTTCAATTCAATATTCAATTTTTTGCTTCTTTTTCTCTCCCTTGGCTTGCTTTGGCTTTTGATTCACAAAAAATATGAAAGATCAATATTCAATATAGATCTAACTCTAGTTATATTTTTAGGATCATTTTTGTTGATTTAAAGAATTCATATTGTTTGTTCACTTTTCCATTCTAAGAAAAAGACATTTTTGTTGTTTACTCCGCAGTGGAAGTTGAGATTTTAAATCGACGCTGCTTTAGAATAATCTAGATACCGTAACGTCAATATTAATTCCCAACTACTTGATTTAGGCACGCATTAAGCGTATAATAAAGTTTAACCTAGGTCTATCGAGTACTAATCAATGCGTGTGTACGCTCAATGTGGGGGAAGGCCTACCGTGCTCTGTTGAATAAAGCATCAAGACGAATAAGATTTTATTTACGCAAGTAAAAAGTAATTGCGTGCGTTTCTGTGATTTCATATACGTTTTTATACGCTTAAAAAGTATCAGACATGCGTATATGCATTATTTCAAAGCGTAAATATATTGAAAGTACCCTTCCAGACATCATCCAGTACTTTCTTTTGTGAACTTAAATGGTTAACTTTTCCAAACAGGATTAAATACAATATTGGTATTTTGGTTTATAAAGCATTAAATAAACTTGCACCATCTAATATTTGTGACACTTTTGGAATTTGTGACAATACATACTATAGCCTTCGTTCTAATACGAAATTTGATCTACAGCACCTTCGACCTAAAACAAACTTTCTTAAACGTTCGTTTTCTTTTATGGCTGTAGAAATTTGGAAAGATATACCTTTCTCAATAAGAAATGCTAGCTCAGTAAATTCATTTAAATATTTACTTAGAAACTTTCTTTTAATCAATACAGTGTAGAGTTATGTTATGTGACTGTTAACATGTGTTTGTTTTTCTTCTTTTCAAGTCTGCTCTATGGAATGACTGTGACATATTCATTTATATGAGTAAATGGTTTTGTGTTTGTTAGAGGGCCTCATTGAAAATAAGATTTGTATGTTATGTATGAAACTTAATGAGTCTTACCCTCTTTAAATAAAGAATTTATTATTATTATTTTTATTATTATTATATATTACGCTAATACGCATCTTATCTGGAGCCCTGCCCACTAAACTGCACACATGTACGGATTTATAAATTAGTAGATGCTCCATAATATGATTTTGTTAACATCCAATAGTCAGTTTTTAAACAGTTTGAGGATTGAAATTTAAAATTTCAAAAAGAAGAATTTCGAGTTTGCATCGAATTTGGATCTTACTCGAAGCTCGAAACTGAAATGCTCAGTGTTTTATTTGAGCCAGTATTGAACATCGAGTCTGTTGAAAATGATAATCTTAATGAAGTGATTTCAAGCTTGAATTAAATTTCGAGAGGGTAAGAGGAAAAAAGACCGTTAAAAGTTTCAAACGTTGAAAATTGAGGCGGCATATTTAGGGCAAGTTAGAAGTAAAAGATCGAAATTCAAGTTTTCGAAAGGATGACGTTGAATTTTGTTTAGATTGAATTTCGCACTAACTCGGAAAACGAAATTCAAATCAAAAGAAATCATCTAATTTCAAGGCAGAATTGAAAATATAGCCAGCAGGAACAGTGGTCTAGTGGATAATGTGTCGACCGTTTAACCATGAGGTCGTGGGTTCGAGCCCCATTGGGGTCACGATCATGACTTCTCATATGACATCAGTATTGTTATCCCCCGACGAAAGTCGGAGGGATATAGTTTTGGCGTTGTCCGTCCGTCCGTCCGTCCTTCCGTTCGTCTTTCCGTCCGTCCGTCCGTCCATCCGTGCCCGCGACATGATGGTTAAGTGACTGCATAACGGTACTTTCTCTTTGATGTCATTCATTCCGTTCTGTTTATGTGACTATTTTTCTTTTTATGTGACTGTTAGAACAATAGAGAGAACAATGGGGGAGTCACATAAAGACCGTTTCGTTAGAACGTCCGTCCTTCCGTCCGTCCGTCCGGAGCCATATCTAGGAAATGGTTGGGAATATTTATTTAAAACTTCATATACCTGTTCAGCACTATGAGTTCTTGCGGCCCGTCAAGTTTCAGTCAGATTGCCCAAGTAACACCAGAGTTATGGCCCTTACAAGTTTCTAGTGTTAACTATACAGGGATCTATAAATATGGCAATTTCTGCATCATAACTTTTGATATATTTGACCTTGAACTATGAAAATTTAACAGAATTTAGAGCACTATAATGTGGTTGTGCACACACAATTTTGTATGGATTTCTTTTGTAACTGCAGAGTTATTGCCCTTTAATTGTCTAAAAATCCACATATTTGTACATAACAAACTTGCCATTTGGCAGAATTTCATTAAATTTCTTTCATTCTTTTCTGTGAACATTTATTATAAACATGTGAAGGTGCGCACCCACACCTGGTCGCCCACTTGCCTTGGTCACCCGGGGTGACTCCGGGGTAAAAATTGACCCCGCCCCATGGGTCACTTGATTTTACATAGGAAAATCTTCAAAATTTTTCTAAAAATAAACCAGAAGGCCTAGTGCTTAGATATTTTACATGTTGCATTAACTAGTAGACCTCAACAAAATTTGTTCAAATCATGACCCCAGGATCAAAATTGACCCTGCCTCAGGGGTCACTTGATTTTACATAGGAAAATATTCAAAAATTTTCTAAAAATAAACCAGAAGGATTAGAGCTTAGATATTTCACATGTAGCATTGCTTAGTAGACCTCTACAAAATTTGTTCAAATCATGACCCCCGGGGTCAAAATTGACCCCGCTTCAGGGGTCACTTGATTTTACATAGGAAAATCTTCAAAAATGTTCTAAAAATAAACCAGAAGGCCTAGATCTTAGGTATTTGCCATGTAGCATTGCCTAATAGACTTCTACAAAATTTATTCAAATCATGACCCCCGGGGTCAAAATGACCCAGCCCCATGGGGTTACTTCATTGTACATAGAAAAATCTTCAAAATTTTCTAAAAATAAACCAGAAGGCCTAGAGCTTAGATATTTCACATGTAGCATTGCCTAGTAGACCTCTACAAAATTTGTTCAACCATGATCCCTGGGGTCAAAATTGACCCGGCCCCAGCGGTCAATTGATTTTACTTAGGAAAATCATTAAAAATTTTCTTAAAATAAACCAGAAGGCCTAGAGCTTAGATATTTCACATGTAGCATTGCCTAGTGGACCTCTACAAAATTTGTTCAAATCATGATCCCTGGGTCAAAATTGACCCCGCTCCAGGGGTCACTTGATTTTACATAGAAAAATCTTCAAAAAAATTCTAAAAATAAACAAGAAGGCCTAGATCTTAGATATTTGACATGTAGCATTGCCTAGTAGACTTCTACAAAATTTGTTCAAATCATGACCACCCGGGGTCAAATTGACCCCACCCCATGGGGTTACTTGATTGTACATAGAAATTTTTTCAAAATTTCCTAAAAATAAACCAGAAGGCCTAGAGCTTAGATATTTGACATGGAGCATTGCCTAGTAGACTTCTACAAAATTTGTTCAAATCATGACCACTCGGGGTCAAATTGACCCCACCCCATGGGGTTACTTGATTGTACATAGAAATTTTTTCAAAATTTTCTAAAAATAAACCAGAAGGCCTAGAGCTTAGATATTTGACATGTAGCATTGCCTAGTGGACCTCTACAAAATTGGTTCAAATCTTGACCCTCCCCCCCAGGGTCAAATTGACCCAGCCCCAGGGGTTACTTGATTGTACATAGGGAAATCTTCATAAATTTGCTAAAAATAAACCAGAAGGCCTAGATCTTAGATATTTGATATGTAACATTTCCTAGTAGACTTCTACAAACTTTGTTCAAATCATGATCCCCGGGGTAAAATTGGCCCCGCCCCAGGGGTTACTTGATTGTACATCTTCCAAAAAATTTCTAAAAATCATCAGTTTGACATTAGAAACATGTAGCTCATATTACTCTGGTGAGCGATCCAGGGTCATCATGACCCTCTTGTTTTTCATTTTTAATTTTCCATCAGTATTTATAATCAACATGTGAAATTTTGTTTCCTCTCCAGTTCCCCCGCACCCCCACACCCTTAAAAAATAAATATATATACATATATATATTTCCATTTCTTTTTTTTTTTTAAATGTTCAAACCTTCAACATGTTAAGTTGTGACTGCACAAGCCTTGCCCTCAGTCATGTTCAAGATATCTTACCAGTGTTCTCATAAGGACATCTGTTTTTTTAAGTTCAAATGTACATGTTAAACAACAACACCTGGTGCCAAACCACTCAAAGACAATATTTCGTTCCAGTTAAACTTCCAGCTCATATTTCAGTTAACTGCATTTAATTTTAAAAGCTAAGCTTATTACAGTAAGCATATCCCATTCAAAATAAATTCTTTATTCAGGATCAAAGTATCATACATTTATTATGTACTCTTTAATTAAAACATTTGTTTTCTGTTAAATTGATTTTGACTAATGAAATTATTTGCTTCTTATTAACATCCTTAACTTTTTGCCGGATATATTTTTTTGCCATTCCTCACCACAAACCCTTTCGGCGGGGGATACCAATTCATCGAATTTGCTTGTTTTTTTCCAGGAATTTAACTCTAGAGTGGTTACAATAAGCTTGAAGCTTTCATCACAATCGAGCTAAAACAAGTATAAACTAAACTAAATATTTTGAGCTAGCATGAATTTCTAGTAAATCGGCATTTTAAGGAAAATCTAAATTGCAATCTTTAAACTGGCTCTTGATTCAATACCTGCTCGATATTCAGATTGAATATTTGACTTTGATTTTCGAACTTGTTCGACATTCAGCGCTAGATTTTCGAAACGTTGAGCGAACTCGCAATAAAAAGAAAATAAATCAAGATCGAAATCCAGCTGTTTCAAATTCAATCCCAGTTTTAAATTCGATTGCTTTGAAAATTTGAGCAGACTTGAAATATAATACCGGAAATAATCTATTAAGATTTTTAAAGTCTTGAATTTCAATATATCCGATCTTGTACGATTTTTAATCTTTGAGTTATGGTCTTGAGCAGATCGCAGTTTCAGTATTATATTGAAATTCTGGTTTTCAAAATTTGAAGTACGGTTTTCGAGCTGGCTCGACACTGATTGCTTGCTCGATATCTGACTTTAAAAAAATCACGACATAATTATAAATATGCAGTTATTTGATTACACAAAAAACTATCTAAAACCTTTATTTCATAATCATGGTCAACCAACAAAGTATTAAAAAAATGAGCTTCCGTCTGATTGTAAGATAGTAGTAGAAATTATTTTTGCAAAGTGTTTGTTCGGTTTTATAATAATGTGTTTGTTGAGAATACCGTTATACAGGTATTCTGATTAATCCACCGAATACCATTTAGGTTCCGATTAGTTCCAATTTATTTGCAATCACTGTAAATTAGACTTAGCAATATTGTGTAACGGTACATTGGCGAATATGATTTACTTGTTAGACATCGACTTGAAATACGGAGTAGGCCGAAAACTATCGCACAGTCTCGACAGCAGATTTACCTGGCCCAAACTAATTATCGGCTTTTGTGGAGATTTTCGCGATGGGTCTAATTTTCCCAGATGCATATCTGAACAGTTGTGCTACTGTTCTAACTCTGTTAAATTGTACAGCGATGCATACAAACAGATCGTCGTCACAAAAACAGAGAAAAGTATGGTAACAGCATAGTTGCGGCTAACACAAATTGTTTTGTACAAAATAATTCACGTCTATCTATCTAAATGTATTAATTTTTGTGTTAAAAAAGTTTTGAAAAGCGGGTGAAATTAAAAGACAGTGCACGTGCTGATTAAATTAACAGACAGTTCACGTGCTGGTAAGCTGTTCGCCATAATAGAAAACATGTATATCTTTTTGACATCTTTCTACTCAATCTGGTCCATCAAATGTATAAAATGCACTTACTGTTTTACCTGATCTCTTACATACTGAAATAGTCTAAATTACAATGTCCAATTGCATGTATTTATGTCTCCCCCAGGAGACATATTGTTTTTGCCCTGTCCGTCCGTCCGTCTGTCCGTCCGTCCTTCCGTCCGTCCGTCCGTCCGTACGTCACACTTCATTTCCGAGCAATAACTGGAGAACCATTTGACCTAGAACCTTCAAACTTCATAGGGTTGTAGGGCTGCTGGAGTAGACGACCCCTATTGTTTTTGGGGTCACTCCATCAAAGGTCAAGGTCACAGGGGCCTGAACATTGAAAACCATTTCCGATCAATAACTAGAGAACCACTTGACCCAGGATGTTGAAACTTCATAGGATGATTGGTCATGAAGAGTAGATGACCCCTATTGATTTTGGGGTCACTCCGTCAAAGTTCAAGGTCACAGGGGCCTGAACATTGAAAACCATTTCCGATCAATAACTAGAGAACCACTTGACCCAGAATGTTGAAACTTCATAGGATGATTGGTCATGAAGAGTGAATGACCCCTATTGATTTTGGGGTCACTCCGTCAAAGGTCAAGGTCACAGGGGCCTGAACATTGAAAACCATTTCCAATCAATAACTAGAGAACCACCTGACCCAGAATGTTGAAACTTCATCTGATGATTGTACATGCAAAGTAGATGACCTCTATTGATTTTGGGGTCACTCCATTAAAGGTCAAGGTCACAGGGGCCTGAACATTGAAAACCATTTCCGGTCAGTAACTTGAGAACCACTTGACCCAGAATGTTGAAACTTAATAGGATAGTTGGTCATAAAGAGTAGATGACCCCTAACGATTTTGGGGTCACTCTGTGAAAGGTCAAGGTCACAGGGGCCCGCACATTGAAAACCATTTCCAGTCAGTAACTTGAGAACCACTTGACCCAGAATGATGAAACTTTGTAGGATGATTGGTCATGCAGAGTAGATGAACCCTAACGATTTTAGGGTCACTCTGTTAAAAGTCAAGGCCACAGGGGCCTGAACATGGAAAACCATTTCCAATCAATAACTTGAGAACCTCTCGACCCAGAATATTGAAACTTCATAGGATGATTGTTCATGCAGAGTTAATGACCCTTATTGTTTTTGGGGTCACTCCGTTAAAGGTCAAGGTCACAGGGGCCTGAACATTGATAACCAGTTCCGATCAATAACTTGAGAACCACTTGACCCAGAATGTTGAAACTTCATAGGATGATTGAACATGCAGAGTAGATGACCCCTATTGATTTTGGGGTCAGTCTATTAAAGGTCAAGGTCACAGTGGCCTGTTCATGTAAAATCATTTTTTTGGAAATAACTTGAGAACCACTTGACCTACAATGTTGAAACTTAATAGGATGATTGGACATGCAGAGTACATGACCCCTATTTATTTTGAGGTCACTTGATCAAAGGTCAGGGTCACAGGAGCCTGAACAGTGACTTGAGAACCACTAGGCCACGAGTGTTGAAATTTAGCAGGATGACTGGACATGCCAAGTAGATGATCCCAATTGCAGCCAACCATCAGTGTCTCTTTGACTTCCGCTCCTGACCCCTATTGACTTCTTGCCTATAGGACTTTGCATTGGGGGAGACATGCGCTTTTTTACAAAAGCATTTTCTAGTTTCTCGTGTATTTAATATGTGAAAGTTGAAATACATTAAATAGAGCACTGTGTACTGTGTTAACTTGTTATAAATAATCTTCCCTGAAAAATACGATTAGCTATGACATGTAGATGTGTACATGACTAAAGAAAGGAAAAAATGTTATAAAGAGAAGCCCTGTCTGTCCATTTATCCATTTTTAATCCATACTCAAAGTCTGCCCCGGGTATTATATTATTAAAATGAAGTAGGTAAATGGTTGTCTAAAGTTTAATTTTGTGATTTAGGATTAATTGTTAAATGATTAAATGTACATGTCTAAACGGTAATGTACAGTGTAGTTGTGAATGTCAATGTTTTTATTTGTATGTAGACTTACAAAGTCTGTTGAGATGAAGTTATCTGTAATAAAGTTTATTCTTTCTTCATACTGACACTAATACTTTCTAAGAAAACCATTTTCTCTCTAGGCTCATCTCTAGAGTCAGAGGTTAGAGATATTGTAATTTTTTTCAGAAAGTGCTATCAAAGAGGATTGATTTAATGGCCAAGTGCTTCACATTTAATGACTCTAACGACTGATTCCAGTCTAATTTGTATGCAGATTCTATAAGTAATAGCCATCATTTTGATATGTTTGATGTGTAATTCTTATACTGTTATCTAAATGTATTAAAATGAAATAAACGAAAAATATCAAGGAAACTGCCGAAATTGTAAATGTTTAAATAAATAAATGTTGATAAAATTTATTATAAATTGTCGAAAACTGCCAATGCTGTATCACGGTGATTACGATTTCGGCGTCAGCCAATTTGTTTTCAGAAAAATGACGGTCTTATAATGCACTAAATACATTTAAATTTTGTCAAATACATTGGAACAGACAACTCAATGCGCAGTCGAAAGAAAATGAAATCGTCAAAATATTAGTGAAATTATGACAGAAAATCGAGCAATCGACGAGAGAGATCGGGAGCCACCAGGTGGCGCTTTTAACGTGAACGCACAAGTGTAAAATCGAAAAAGATACATACATTCTTAAAATAAAGAGTTTGATCTATATTTGTGCCAAATTTCATTCTTTTCCGTCAAACTTCTATATTCCGGTCCTAAGGTGTGGATCGACCTTAAAGTGTTGACTTTAGTTTATGTTGATTTCAGTCGCCGAATTTACATTAAAATGGAATTAAGGCATACCTTGTAGCATTGCATATTTTGCACGTTGTGTAGATAATTGTCTCTCTGGAAAGCCTGGAACTATTTTGGTTGTGTTGTTACAATGTAGGATGGTCTTAAAAACTGACAAGATTTCCTAAACTTAGTATACTTTTTGACACTGGCAGCCACCAAAAACTAAATATCTAAGGTCTGGACCTTTTAGCTCTCGGCAAGAAGATTTTAAAGAGTTTTCCTATATAAGTTAATGTAAAACAAGGGACCCCCTGGGTGTGGCATATATTGATCCAACGGTCATGATCTGAAAACTCTTGGTAGAGAATTACTAGAGCATGCCACATACTAAATATCTAAGCTCTAGACCTTATGATTTAAGACAAGAATGTTTTTAAAGGGTTTTCCCTATAAAGGCCAATTTAAACCATATGCCCCCGGGGCGACGCCAGTTTTAACCCCAGGGGGATAATTTAAACAATTTTGGTAAAAGACTACACAATGCTACATACCAAATATCAAAGCCCTAGGCTATGTGGTTTGTACAAGAAGATTTTCAAAGTTTTCCTTATATAAGGCTATATAAACAATATGACCTCAAAGTGGGACCTTATTTGACTTTAGGGATATAATTTGAACAACCTTAGTTGAGGAACACTCGATAATGCTACGTTCAAAATATCAAAGCCCTAGGACCTGTGGCTTTGTACAAAAATATCTTTAAAGTAATTCCCTATATAAGTCTTTATAAACTATTGACCACAGGGCGGGCCATATTTGACACTAGTAATTTAATTTGAATCTTCGTAGAGGCCCTTTAGATGATGCTTCGTACAAAATATCATAGCCCTAGTCCCTGTGGTTTTGAGCACGAACATTTTTAAAGTTTTGCCCTATATAAATCTATAAAGACCATTTTACCCCCAGGACAGGGCTATATTTTACCCTAGGGGGATAATTTGAACAATGTTGGTAGAGAACCACTAGATGATGCTACAAACCACATATCAAAGCCCTAGACCCTGTGATTATTTACAAGAAGATTAACATTAAAGGGAGTACAGATATTGCGGCCATGATTAGAGATTACAGTTATGTATTATTCCACTTCATTCCAGCGTAAAGCACATAAAATGAAATTGTAAACTCGAAGTCAAATCACAGACGATATATCCTGAAACGTATGGAAAAAACAGATTGTGCTTTAGACTGCATTATTTGCAGTGATATATGTTAGTGACTGATACATATTTATATGTAGAGAATACATCCCCATGCAGTAGAAAACGTAATACATAGGCTGATCAGGTTTGTAGCCAGAATAGTGTGTCTATACCTGTTTCCTTGTAAGCACAAATAGGTGTTTGTCATCCGGTGAAGTATACATGTCATGTAGAATATCTCGGCCAAAATTATGTATTCTAGGTTCCTTTAATTTAACAGCTGAATATGTTGGATATATAACTGCCTGTAAACATAAAGCATTTAAAACTTGCTATCAATGATGTTAACAGAAATCATATAAAATTATATAAAATCAGCACTTTTGATATACCAGGTCGATGTATATCTTTATCACAGAAAAGAGAGGCTGGTTTGATGCTACATAATTGTATGACAAATGGAAAATGCAGCATACTCATACTACCACTAAGTAATTATGTAGGTCTGAAAGAAATAGTCTAATTTTGAGAACATGCTGCATAACAAAAACAATTATACGCCATGCTCCACTCTTCAGAAGAGATTATTGACATATAAAAAAAGATAAATATAAAATAAAAGCTAACTGTCTAAATTTGTTATCATAAAAACCACTTTTCTAATTACACAGTTCCAAATGTCATTTTCAAATCTATATTTTTGTCAAATATTGACATATTCAAGGGTATATAGGATACATTAAGCATACATTATGAATTACTTCAATTTCCCATGGTCTTAGTACACTGACGTCACAAGGACAATCGGTATTGATGCATTCATTATTTTAAACCATTAATTTTACTTTGATTTTTCTTCATCAATATCAGATTTTATCAAAATGAACTTAAAAAGATCGTGTCCGAACCGGTTATTTCTAACAGATATGACAAAGAAGCGATATTATAAAAAGCTATAAAATGATGTGTAAATGCATTACAGTAGTGTATAACGCTTAATAACATTCTTGTGCCCCCCCCACCCCCCGCCCCATGAGTGGTTGGGGCATATAGATTTGGTCTTGTCCGTGCGTCCGTCCGTCTGTGCGTCCGTCCGTGCCCGCGAAATGATGGTTAAGTGACTGCATAACGGTACTTTCTCTTTGATGTCATTCATTCCGTTCTGTTTATGTGACCTTTCTCTTTTTATGTGACTGTTAGAACAATAGAGAGAACAATGGGGTGTCACATAAAGACCGTTTCGTTAGAACGTCCGTCCGTCCGTCCGAAGTTCGTGACGCGCCTAGCTCGAAAAGTATTCGATATAAATTGATGAAACCTTGCATGAGTCTTTATCATGATATGAATTTGCGCACCTCCTATTTTTCATCTGGCTCCGCCCTCTATTTTCAGAGTTATGGCCCCTGAAATAGTCAAAAATGCACATTTTGACCTTGTGACATGCCTAGCTCAGAAAGTATTTGATATAGATTCATGAAACCTTGCATGAGTCTTAATCATGATATGAACTTGCGCACCTCCTATTTTTCATCTGGCTCCACCCCCTATTTTCAGAGTTATGGCCACTGAAATAGTCAAAAATACCCATTTTGACCTTGTGACACGCCTAGCTCAAAAAGTATTTGATATAGATTCATGAAACCTTGCATGAGTCTTAATCATGATATGAACTTGGGCACCTTTTATTTTTCATTTGGGTCTGCCCCCAATTTTCAGAGTTATGGCCCCTGAAGTAGCCAAAAAGGCACATTTCCACCTCCTGACATGCCTAGCTTAAAAAGTATTTGATATAGATTCATGAAACCTTGCATGAGTCTTAATCATGATATGAACTTGTGCAGCTCCTATTTTCCATTTGGGTCCGCCCCCTATTTTTAGAGTTATGGCCCCTGAAATAGTCAAAAATGTACATTTTCACCTTGTGACACACCTAGCTCAAAAAATATTAAATATAAATGGTTGAAAACTCGCATAAGTCTTTATCATGATATAAACTTGCACACGTCTAATTATTTGGCCGGCTCCACCCCCTTTTTTTTTAAAGTTATGGCCCCTGAAATAGTAAAAAAATGCACTTTTTCACCTAATTATAAACCTAGCTCAAAAAGTATTTGATGTAAATTCAGGAAACCTTGCTGGAGTCTTTATCGTGATGTGACCTTGCACACTTGGCATTCTTCTTGAGAATCTTAGCTTTTATTACAGAGTTATGGCCCTTGAAATAGCCAAAATAGTGGATTTTTTGTTAGTGATGCTCATAGCTCAAAAAGTATAGCGCCTAGAATAGTGAATCATTTTCATAAAATGTTTGTTGAGGCTATACCCCATTAAGACTGCAAACATTTGAATTTTTGCCACTTATTTGTGACAAATGTACCAGTGGGGGGCACACCCTGTGTCCTACAGACACATTCTAGTTCTACTTGTATTATGGTGTGATATGCAGAAAAAATATAAACCTACTTATTTTTGACAAAAACTTTTAGATATCCAAACATTTAGAAGATAAAATCTAAGGGTAGACTTCCTGGAAGCACATTAAACACAGCCATGGAGCCATGTCTTGCAAAGTAGGAACACACCAAAAAGATGCAGTAACAGAAACATATTGTATACGGGTTGCTTCCAAATTCAAAGAACAAGTACATTTTAATTATTTGCAAAATACAGAAAAAGTTGTGGGACCGAAGAGGGTAGGGGCAGGTAAAGAGGTCGAGTTTTTGGGGAAATGGAAAAAGAAACAAATCTGACAACAAATCTAAGTTAAATGTCACATGCAAATCTTAGAACAAGAATTATAGCTACCAGTAGCCCCCTATACAGAAAAAAGTTATTCCATTCTGTGCACTTTTATTTGCTTGAGGGATCAATCAGTATTACAGATGTTTCTAGATATGATATGTTTAAATCATGTTTATGGTAAGGAGGGTAAACGCCTCTTTTACGGCAAATATAAAAAGAAATATAAGTGCATTGTAACATAAATTTGAAAACAGATTTAAAAGTAAGTAACAGATTTCACCAAGGAAGAAATAGTATTTAAAATTAATTGCAGTAAAGTTTTGGAGTATATGGTATTTTGTTCAAAATCTAAAGATGAGTACGACGTGTTATTTCCATAGTGACATAAATCATTTGGCAGTCATAAGCTCAGTGGTCAGATTTGTTTAACTATCTGTTTAGAGATTTGAAATACTTTCTAACCATGGCAAAATATACAAAATCCTTCAACATGGAAGATTTTTGCGCACAAAATTTCATAAAACACTATACCTCACATTATTCGATATGAATACTTAAAAAATAATTCAGTTTATAATAATTTTTATTTGTCTTCGTTTTTTTTTTTACTTTTCTGATGGTATTTCAATCTGATCATCTTAAATGTATGGTTTCAGTACATGTTAATTCAATCATTACATGTTTGACCTAGCGGGAATGTTACAGAGCCATTACATAAAAATGATAATACACAAGGTAATAAAGCTTTGACGTCGACGTCGTTTTATAGTGCAGGAAACGTTGGTCGAATTGATTTGTTTATATAGTAAAAGAAAGTAGAATTTTTAATGTTTCGACAGAAAAAGCTAACAAGATAAAAAGAATATTACATTTGTGACTTTCCACATTGAATTTATTAATTTCGTTGAATACAATTGATAAAATGCTCCACAGAGCCTCGCATTTTATTATTTTATTAAACTCGTTCAATAAACTCAATATGAAAAGACACTCATGTTGTATCCTTTATTTATATATGTTACCAATTACCGGTACACACCCAGTTTCTAAAGAATATAACTTTGTAACGATAAAAATATCAAATGCTAAAAATTAATATCAAAAATGTATTAGTTGTTATTAATCAGTATTATTCGCTTTGTTTAAAACAGTATACAAGTGTTCACAAAACAGACAGTGGCCTTTATTGTTCTATAGTATAGCTATCTTTAGTTTCTCTTAGTAAAGGCAGTGCAAAATGTTAGAAAATTCTATCCATATAATTTAGTTTATCCCTCTGCAAGATGGTTAAGAGAATGAAACATATATACAATGATTTCAGTACCTCTGGATAAAAACAATGATGCAGGTTCTAAAATATTCAAAATATTATTCATACCATAAAAATATAGTTTAGCTTTGTACCCAGACATCATAAAATTTAGAATATCAGACTGATTTGTTAGACTGGATATCCAGGGAACTAAGTTAAACAAGTTATTTTTAATTATTATTAAATTTCGCGATATCTTCATCAACATTATATCCAAGTCTACATCCTACACTATAGGGAAAAGTGAACACGCCCCCTTGTGACTATGTTTTTGTTGGATTGGAAATATTGAAACATCTTGGAAGATGGTTATATAAGAACCATTTGTATGGAATTATTATTTCTTTGTTGTTGTTTTGTATTTTTCTTAATAGGACCAGCAGTTTAGGAGGATGCGTCGTTTGAAGATGTTTATGTTTCTAGTTTCTGTGGCCCCTTTGTGAAGCCAAGCAAAAGCGTTTGAACAAATATGGTAGAGTTGTAGATGTCGTTTAAAGAAACTGGTGACGACGGACAGACGCACGCATGCACGCATACATGCATGACGGACAACGGACAGTAGCTCACCATGAACACAAAGTAAGTGCTCATAGTGAGCTAAGATATCGACACAAATGAAGTTTGAACCGCTGCCCTCGGGATTATTTTCATTAAAACTGCACAATAAACCAACGTTTTGGACATCTCCAAAACTATAGAAATGTTTCACAGCAAGGCAACGAAACCGGAAAAAAGTATTGTATTTTGATTGAGATAGAATATTTCCATAACAACCATTGTGCTTTACAATTTATTTCAGAATGGTTGTAACGCCATTTATCTGGATACTTACTTTATTCAGTGTCCACATAGTTTTCAATGTACTATAATATTTTAAGTATCTTTATATAGCAGTCCTTTTTGGCAAGATATGCGCCATCCACCAACGGACGCTACTGGATGTCGTACTGGTTTTGATTTCATATTCATTCTTCCTGGCCACGACATATATACACTATGCGTCAATCAGGCATTCCTGAAACTAATTGCGAATTAATGCGGTCGCTTTAGCAACTACCAATAATCGCATTTCATACAAGTCTTCCAAGAAATCCGCTTTCAAGAGGGAGGCTAAGTAATGTTATTTTACCCCTAAGTGTGACATTGACCTTGAAGCGAGCAATCTAAAACATGTGGTGAACATTTATGCCAAGTTTCTTTAAAATCTTTTAAGCAGGTCAAGAGTTACAGAGTGGACAACAAACAATTATTATGACCTTTGACCCATAAAAGTGACTTTGACCTTAAAGCGATCCATCTTGATCATGCGCTCTATGTGTAGTCTTGATGTGGTGAATATTTGTGTCAAGTTTCTTTGAAATCCTTCAAGGGGTTCAAGAGTTACAGAGCGTACATGAAATTGTTAACGGACGAACGGACATCGGCGTCATTACATAATACAGTGAGGCGTATAAAAATATACACAGCCGCATTAGCCATTGTACACTTAAAGCTACGAACGAAACGTGGATTCACTTTTACATACGACTGGGTATTTATAAAGCAAAGATGTAGTTTTAAAAGTAAAATTTCATGTACATGTATTTTTAAGAAGATCATATTTTGCAGAACACATATTTTACATCGTAATAATATTAATCATAATCTAGTACACTTTGACAAAAGATAAAGTGTCGGTCGCTAAATCCAGGGGTCGCGGCCATGACTTCTCATATGACACCAGTAAAGGTTTTTCCAGGAAGCGGACTCAAGGGTGGTTCCAATAAGCTTGAAGCTTTTATCACACTCGAGCTGAAATAAAACTAGTATAAAGTAGGGTCCGTCAGTGGGGGACAAAATTACCGATATTGAATTTTCAAGGGATACCAAATGGTTGAATGGGAGACGAGTTGACTGGGAGACAAGTCGACTGTAATCTGCCGCAGTTTCACTACCGAGGGGATTCAGGTTTATGACGTAAGGTATTTCCACACGAGTCTAGCAACGGATTACACTGTCTAACAATACAGCTCATAACACCCCTTAAGAAAATATTATCTAGTCCATTATTTTTCCTTCATCAATCAAAATGTACAGTTTTAATTAGCTGTTTAATGACCTTCACCCAAGATATTTACAGGAAGTAAGGGGTAAATATATACCGGCAGGGGGCCGCACCCATCCCCCATAATTTGACCGATTATGGTAATTCTATTAGCATTTTTTTGACAGCGAGTCATTTTAGCTGTGGCCTGTCACCAGACATGCGGTTTTATTATTTTGTTATAAAACCCCTCATCATTTTCTCGGGCTTTGGACCGACAAGGACACGCAGGTATAGTTTTTTTTTCATTTTATTTTTGTTTTATTTATTTATTTATTTATTTATTATTTATTTCAATTCTTTTTTTCTTTTTTGGCTTTCTTAATTTTCATACATTTTTTTTTGTATTTTTAATTGCTTTTTTATCATAATTGCGTGTTTTCTTTTTTTGATTTGACACTAATAAGGTTAACTAGTTTTATACTATACTTTATTTGATCTGAGTCTGTTATAGGTCGGCTGATATTCAGAATGTGTGCCCCCCCCCCCCCCCCCTGTTCCTATCTGAAAATGTTTCCTACCGGCCTGCTGTTAAACGAGATACTCTAATCCTAATACTTAAAATCTTAAAGTTAAAGTGTGCAATGAGTATTGGTCATAACCTAATGAAGGTCCTGAAACATAAAATGCCAATAGTCATGGCAGAAAACAATCACGTGTTGGGCTTATATTAGAGCTATGCAGGCTTTTGTGTTTTGTTTATGGCGAGGCATAAATGCAAGCGCGATAGATCGGCCCACAAATGTGCATTTTCCTTAAAATAAGTTTGTTACAAAGTGTTATAATCTTGGCCTTACTCTGATAGTGCGCAATATGCCAGAAGACAGAAGATATGTATACCGCTGAATTTGTGTCAGACAGAGCTATCCATTCGTGTTTCTGAACTTAACTATGCAAGCCTCGTTTATATGTTTGAAAATTACGCGGTTGTATATGCAGGAATTATAACTGTGTAATGGTTAAATCAATACTTTTTACCTAAATATCTTAAAAATGTGTTTTACCGCTTACTCAGCTAAATCGTTTTTTGTTATCTAGTTTCTAATGTAAACTTGATAAACAGATTATTCCCCGAGATCTCATGTACATATACCTTGGAGCAATACTTCTGCACTTGGTCTTTTTGCAGACAGACAACAAGTAAAAGTAGAGAAAAATGGTTGTTGTACATAAAGTTAAATTTGCATTGAATCAAGTTTTATATGGGGTTTTGTATAGTTTCGGGATCCAATAAAGAGTAGGGAGCTCCATTTGATTGTCAAGTACGACATTAAAATCTATATATTGATCTACATGTGTTGTTATAATGTTACTCTCACCCTGTGGCGATAACTGATAAATTTTCGTATGTTTCAACTCATTTTGTAATATTTTTGTGTAGTAAATGCGTTATATGATTTATTTAAATTTTGTCTGCACGAGTTAAAACAAAATTGGTGTGTACCTTACATAAATCTTTCTTTAAATTTCAAAGTGAAGACTTAGGTTTATGAGGTAATAAAGAAGGGTTTGATTCATAGAATTTTAACGGATTTTACGTCTTAAAGATATTCTTTTTTCATTCAGTAAGACCATTCGGGGTCTGCATTTTCTTTTCGACACCATTTTTTTATTTGTCTAGTTTTTAAGGAAATCCCGATATTGCAACTTTGAATGCTGATGCATTTCATCAAAATTACTCCAAAAATTTTGAAATAATACCGGTCAGAATATCTCATGGGCGAAGCCATTAGACGCTTCGTAAGTATTTTTGAGTCAATTATTTAAGTTGTCAAAACAATTGTTTGTTGAATAAGAGCAAAAAAGATTTATTCATAACAAAGGTTCCAATCAACACCTGTCAAGAATTAAACAAATTTATAGTGGTAAAAATTTGTATCAGATTATATTGTAATAACATGCTTATTATTTTAAGGCTTAACAGGAAATTATAAAGTAACTCTTGTCTAGGTTTAAAGCCATTAAAATTAATGCTGTTAAAAAGCATGTTGATATTTCATTGGTTGATGTAAATTTGCATATTTAGTTCTGAAGTGATTTATTGGTCTAAAAGTGCTTGAATATTTTCAGTATAACATCATAGTCAGTTTTTCAAAAGAAAAATGTTTCTGTTCAAATCAATGAATTTTGCGTTTTTATTAATAGCAAGTGTTTACCTGTTTGGTTTACCAACATCGTAATTATTTAACTGTTATTACTTCTATTTGACTGTCGATTTCTCACATGAAAAAGTACAGAAACAGGAAAGATATAAACAGTGTTAATTGTATTTCTGTATAACATTATTTATACCGGATATTCATGCATAAAACTTGTGAAAAGAAAATGTTCACAAAATAATCATTTGCATTGGTAGCATAATGACTAATATATATATGAAAAAAGTGTCGAAACCGGTTGAAAACTTTGTAAGTGTTCGTCCCAAATTATTATTGACAACAGTGGTAGGACTAAAAAGCCTCAAAGCATTGAGGAGCTAAGAAACAAAAACTATTTTTGTGTTATTTTAATACTGACCTTTACCTACAAGATAATGTATGCGACACATCATCGCATCATGGAGAATATGTGTGTGTGTAGTACTAAGATTTTCCATCAATGCACATAATTTTATGTACCGGAAACAATTTCCATTGACTTTTACTTGACCCTTCAATAGTTACCTTGACTTTGACCACCAACAATTGGTCAAGTGCATAGACACATAAAAAACATTTCTGTTTAGTAAGAAAAAACACCTTTCAATGCTATTAAAAGTTATGAAGCAGAAAGCTATATACTTGACCTTCAATGTTAACTTTGACGTGTGCATAAAATACTTCAAGGTATTTAGAACCTAAGGAGCAAACAACTATTTTTACTTAAATTTCAATAGTGACCTTCAGCTTTAACTAGCAAGCATGGGCCATGTATGGGACAGTTTGTCTGGTCACGAGGAACAAATGCTTGTAACAAAATCCTTCAATGCATATAAACGTTATGGATTGAAAACAAACTTTTACTTGACCTTAAACAGTTACCTTTATCTGTAACTGACAATCATAGACATCATTCTATTTATGTACCTAGTTTTATGAATCTAGCTTGAACAATTTTTGAGTAATTGCAGTATCCAGATTTGCAGACATGTAAACGCACAGACGGACGGACAGACGGCCGGCCGAAGGTCATTACTATAATCCTTCCGGTTTTCCACTAGTGGATATATCTTTAATTTGGTTGCTTAGTTCTTAAATAAAGACAATCATATTAAACAGTCCAGTGGAAAAATAGTTTCAATTGGCAACATCAAACACAAGCAAGAAAAGAACTTGTATACTAAGCAGCAATTAATAGAATGCCATAAATGGAATACTCAAACATAATATGTAAGGATAAATACAAATTATTTGAAAAAAAGTGTCCATATTTCATAACAATGTATAAAATGTTAAAGATTCTGGTGAAAATTACCTTCAAAATTTCTCCTTTTGCTGTGCCAAAGGCTGCAAATATTGTATCGTCTAAAACTGACACTGCAACAGCTGTCAATTCAGCGTCATCATAATCAACGACAGGCTGTGAAGAAAGGGTCCTATTCCCAATAATCTGACGATATAATGGCCGGTTGTCCTCGTTACACAAGAAGTAATCTTCTGACTTATTGACGATTTTATCATCCGCCTGAAGTTTAAAAGTAGTTATAAACTATAATTATTAACAAACTAAACCATGTTTTCCATTTTAACAATGTAAGTTTTGTTTCCTAGTTTTCTCGTCATGATCATTTTAAAATTAGACAATTTTTGATGACATATATGAGTTTTGGAAGCATAGAGGGAAGAATTTAGACATTATCATATTTTCGCTAAGTTTTTCCTAAATAACTTCGACTAAGAGGCAAGGAAAAATAGTTCCACGGGTATATTTTAATATTACAATAGACTGAAATAATAAAGACCTAAAATTAACAGAATTGCTACTAAAATGCTATGAAACATAATTATAACATGTTTGAAGACGTGCTTGTGAAAGTTAGCGACTTACTGTCATCTGTGACTATATTTTGGACCGCCGGACGTTTTTAGCTATGTAATCTATGTATTTGGCGACTCCCTTTCTGACGTGTGTATATGTAAGCTTTGACGTTGACGTCGTTTTAAGTACAGGAGAATTGGTCGAATTGGCTTGGTCTATAGTAGGTAATGAAAGACGAAATTTTCATGTTTCAGTTTGGATTTATTGAACTCGTTAAGTAAAATTGATAAATCTTCTGGTTCAAATCAGTTAAAAAAAACTAAAATGCCACTGCCTATTTGTGAGACGTGGCAACAGAGATTTTGAGTATATATGCAAATGTTGAATCAATACGAATGTGTCAGAATAATTTGTATATTTGATAAATTGCTGATGTAACACATAAGCACAGATAGTACTTGCCTCATTTTTCATGCTACCATTGCTATAATTATAGTAAAATTGCTGTAAATAATAGGATTTGGGTCATAGTTGACTGATATGATCACACATCAGGTTTATACAATAGTTAAAGGGAACCAGCCTTTTGCCAGAGCAAGTACTCGTTGTAAAATACTATGTACGAATTTGGATTAATCAGAAAGAGGTTCTGTGAATAGCACCAATCAAAGTTCACTTCTGCTAGGATACAAATAGGTAGACGGATGGCGTTGAATTTATTCGGTATCCAGCGACTGATATCGACATATTGAGGATTCAAGTTATTGTAATTACGCTGTCAGGGCGAATGAATTATTTAAACGAAGATATTTTATCTTCATAAACTAAAACAGAGTTGCAGAATTGTAGAGCTATAGGACCAGTGCATAGGAGTTTTACCTTAAATGACTGCTATAGACGATTGCAAATATATGCTGAGAATCGGAATGCTGAGACAGACACAAATTTTGGTAATCTACTGAGAAGTAGGAGAAATCTAGCTTATAGACGAGGTTCAGCGTTATTGGCGAAGTACAGCCAAGGCATCGGGGTTATACAAATATGATATACTTTATGTGATAGCATATAGACTCTAAGCATCCAGGAGTCGGGGCAAACATATTGAGTTGCAGCTTCAATTAAGTAGACAAAGGCTGAACATCTATGCGATTAGACACGTAAGTTGTTGATTCAAAGACATCCTCTGACAGGAACTTCTACAAAAGGACCAGTCAAGTATAGATTTTCCAGCCTATATGAGTCTGAACTGATTATCGTTAGTCGAATGTTGTTAGTTTGAAACATTGATTGATTTGCCTGATCCCCGAAATCAGCTGACCCTTAATTGAAATCACTTTCGAATACCTTGTTATTTAAGACTGAACGCTTGAATGAAGAACGTGATTTGAAAGAGGAAGAACGAGCTACGAAAGAATAAGAGTTGTAAATGTTAAATACAAAGACTGAAGCCTGAGATTTGGGGGCTGATAAAGGTACTGAGCACCAGAACAGTAAACATTACGGCCAAGGCTATCGAAGGTCGAGGAAAGTCAAGATGATATTGATGCCTAACTGAAAAAGCAGCGGATGGAAACAGAAGACATGGGTTGTGAGCCTTAACTCATTACTCACAGGAAAAGGCATGGACATACATACAAGCATTCATCTAGACCAGGTCAATGACTGACCTGCATTAAAGGGAAAAGCAATGTTGCTTTGATGTTAGTTCCGTCTGCTGGGATTGTTTCAATCATTTAAAGAAATGAAAGAATTTTCAAAATCGGCTTAAAAATGAAAAAGTTATGCGCATTTTAGTATTTTATCAAATGGTGGACATTTTGTTTCCATGGCATAACAAAAATGGCGGATTTATCAAATTTTTAGATACATATTTGAACTGTATTTACCTATTTCTGTAAAATAATTCCCCTATTTTTTCCAGCAATAATGAAAGAAATTACCATGTTTTACATTCTACACTCAGGAAACTTTTTAAATCTTTCTATTTAAAAGGTTATTTGCTAAATAAAGAATTCATCAGTATGTATCAGTATGATCAGCAATTTTCTTAAATTTCAAACTGCCATATCTTTTTCAATAGAGTTCCGGTTTTAAAAATTCTTTGAGCGTTATTTATATAGATTAACTTATTTTCAGGCTTTCCTTGTCCTTTGTTTGTTTTTTATTTAACGCCATTTTTCAGCAGTATTTCAGTCATGTAACGGCGGCCAGTTAACCTAACAAGTGTTCCTGGATTCTGTACCAGTACAAACCTGTTCTCCGCAAGTAACTGCTACCTTCCCCACATGAATCAGAGGTGGGGGACTAATGATTTCAGACACAATGTTGTTTATCAAATAGTCACGGAAAACATACGCCCCGCCCGAGGATCGAACTGACGACCCCGCGATCCATAGACCAACGCTCTACCAACTGGGCTATGCAGACGGGCTTTAAGGAAAGCAGTTCTAAAGTATCAGGTAACAGAGGAAGGTTACAGATTGAAGTTCAGGAAAATTAAAGACAGGGTGAGGTGAAACTGTTTTTCAGTTGATGGCGAGGCTGGACAGGTATTTATGTCGAAAGACGAAGATGGCAGAAGTTGAATATATGTTTGAAACGCTAAGCGATCTTATGGTCAGATAACAGTTCTTTCAAACTTTGTTTTTGACGGAAAGAGTTGCAAAGTCAAGAGCTGAGATCACACAGTTGGCAGAACAATATTTTGTATCACGTGGTGGTACTATAACCTCAAAAAGGAATTTGGAAAATAATTCCTCATCCAATAGGCCATCACAACGGCCAATTTTGACACTTTCATCACAGCTACAGCAAATAGCTTTGAAAAAAGTTTGTATCGTTTTAATGTAATAAGGAAGGTCATTCAAAGAATGCCAAGACCAAACTTAGAAGATGATAAGCGGGACCGCTATAGTGAATAGGGGATCCGATGAGGAGAGGCAGAAAGATAGGCAGGGAATAAAAGATTCTACAACAAAAGACCGGAGAAAGAAAGATCTGGAGCATAAGGACATACAGTTTGATGAGTAGTAATGTGCGTGGAGTTTGGTAGCTTTGGGGCAATGGGTCAATAGTGACGTCATAGCCTGGGAGACGGGAGGTCCCGCTCCTTTTTTGGTGGGTGTCATATGACTACACAGGAACAATGGGTGGGTATCGTATGACTGCACAGGAACAAAGGGTTAGTATCGTTTGGATGCAAAGGAACAGTAGGCTAGGTATCATATGGCTGCCATGTAGGGCAGAGTGCCTGGGAGGCTGAGAGGTCGGAAAACCCCGCTCCTTTCGGTTGAGTCATCAGAAAACCCAATGGCGTTATCAAGGAAAACAATGGGAGGTAGGTCAATGTCGGCCGCACCCTTATAGAGAAACAATCGAATCAGTTTTCTTATTATTAAAAATTATTAATAAGGTAATTTTTATATATTGTCAAGTGAATATGGTCGCTCTGGTAAACTTTATCATAAAAAAAATTAAAATGGATCCTGTGATTATTTAAAGAATACAATCAATTCTTTTGTGAAACATTATACATAGATGAAAGGCAATAAAGACAATAAAACGTTAGTTTTTCTATTTCGTCCATATGTTCAATACTTGTCTGTCCGCTTTTCAATTTAGATAAATGTATCGTGATGTAAAAGTGACTTTTTCATGAGACCTTGCTCAATGTAGTAAATATGAACTTTACTTTATCAGTTCATTTGTTTGTTTGTCTGTCCTTGTAATGCGTGGATGTAATCTGTGCATCATACTTTATGTCCAGAGTGTAAATTAAAAACTATCAAAGGTATTGACTTGAAATACAGGCAGACGGTGATCTACAATCAGCAATCTATATTACACCCCAATTGTCATTAGGGATGCAAAAAATCAGCATTCCAAAGACTTTCTGAAACAGGCCAATGTATGTCATATCAAGCCACTTTCGAACTTGCGGATAAACTGTCTGAAGAGTGGATAAAACTGATGAGAAACTGGCAAACCGATGTTGTTTCTGATTATCAAATTGAAGAGAATATATTGAAAAAGATTTCTGAAGTAGACGAAACATTTGACTTTCTCCCGTCAGAAAACATACCAACTCAGGCATCAATTATGGAGCTTGAAAGTTTACAGCAAGATCTAGTAAAACATAAAAATAACATGCGTCCTGGATATTACTTTGTAGGGGACAATGTGGATATGAAAACTGATGTCAGGCAAATGACAAAAACAAATTAGAGAAAAGATCGCCGCATGTTCAGTATGTGCACATATATGAATAGAGTATCCGGAAATATGTTGAATGATACACAGCCTAAAGGAAATACAAAGTCGTTACATTTCAGCACATTTGTACCGAATGACACAAATAACACAAAGCTGATTGGCCACTTTGCTTTTCTTGTCGCTCACCAGTGGTGTGAGCATTTACCCTGGTTATGGCCCTTCAAACATTCTCTTGACAACTACATATGAGATTCGTACATGAAAGAGACAAGTCCTAAATAGAAAAGTGTATGTTTTTCATTTCTTATTCATTAAGTAAAAATTAAAACCAATTTAATGCTGCTCGCCAAAAGGGCTTGGTTCACTTATAGGTTAAAATGGCACAACATCAAATGTTGTTGAAATATTATTATAATGAATGATCAACAACTCAGAATGCAAAATCTCATATTTTAATTCATTTGAAATTGTGCTGTTGCCATGGCAACCGATTGATTTTCTTTATGGAAACATGAAAATCTCTTATAACAATTACATCAGAATGCATAATTAACATTCACATATGCTAAGATATAACCCTAAGCAACGCCTATAATTTGAGGCAAAAAGAAATATGGTTGCCATGGAAACGGAGATAAAAATGAGAATATTTGCTATGTCTTTTTTTATGGAATAAAACCAATTTAGGTCATTCTTTTAGAAAAATAACATATGTAATTTGTTTGTGAAGATCATTATTCATAAATAATACAATATATTTCTGTTGCTATGGTTACAATGGAGTTGCAGTATATGCTTCAATGAGACAACAATGACGTTTTTGCTACGTTATTGTAGAACACTTTCAACATTTACCATTACATGTAAAAATAAAAAAAAATTGCATCACTAAAAAGTGTTCTTCAAACAATGTTTTTTTTCAAGACATAATATAGAACAACAGAAAAATGTTTCCATGGTTACGCAGTTAATTCTGTAAACGTAATACTACATAATCTCATTTAACACACAGTAATAGTTCAAGAAAACTGCCTTATTAAATGTCTTGATCATATTAAAAGAGTTAGATGATACTAACGGCAATAATACATAATTAGGCATACAAAAACTAAATTGTTTCTAAAATAATCCAATGTATGTTTTACAAATTATACATATATTGTGATTTCTGACAGGTTAAATTAATTGTTTATGAAAAGGAAAAATGAACATGATACTGCCGACTGAAATGATTACATGCAGTTTGAATACAGCTGAAAATGTTCATAGATCTATATAATCCAACTGTCGTGATGAAAAAATGTACATTACTACCATATATGTTACAATTATTGTTGAAAAATCTTCCAGTGTTTTAGAGGAATTTCACATTTATACTGTGTTCAGCCTTACATGTATATAGTGTGTCAATATTTAACAAATGCATAGTACTGTAAACTATATATATCATTTGTTCTTTTTCAAATATATGGAATTTGGGTCTAGTACATCTTCAAAAAATCAAATTAAAACACTTTCAAATTAATTAAAATTTCAGAGCTCTTTCTCTGTATTACTTTAAATGTTAAACACTTTTTTCCATTCATTCTTCGTTTTAAATGACTTGAATTATCAATTTTAATGGCTTTGACACTGCTGGTTTTGAGCATACATTGCTGTTGCTGCAAATGGGCGCTATTTCATTATACAGGTACCACTGTTGACTGGCATCCAGCTCAGGAATGGTAATACGGTTGGTAAATTTGCCTGTCAAGCCAACCCCCTGCCTAAAAATATTAATCTCCGTCTCTGTGTTGAAGTTATAATCCTTCAAGAATACTATCTATACCAGGTCATGCAGAAGACATTCTGTAATGATAAATGTATCAAATATTTAAGACAAAGAACACATAACCTTTTCATCAATCCTGAACAACAGCATTCCAAAAGACATCCCACACATAATAACATTAAATAACATTTTAGAATTTTATTACAGTAATAACTTCTTTTCATGAAAAAATTCAACCATCGCACATATTCTACATCAAGTAAGGGCCATGATTTTGATCTCATTTTAACAAATAGTTCTTTAACCTGGTTAAGAAAAAACAGTTACTTTATTAGAATTATGTTATTTCTGTTTAACTTGTTTGCAGTGAGCTAGACACTCTTTAACAACACAAACATAAACAGAAACTGTAGTATTTTAATGTAAGTGGCCTCTTTACAGACATGATCTCTGCAGCAAGTTTTATCAATACTTGATTATTAATAAAAACATAATTGATTAAAGAGGCTCAAGCCAAACATACCTAAACATGTTCAGGACTGAATTCTGTATGCCGGGCCTCAATCAGGTTGTACTCCAAGTCATCATGTAGACCCATCATAACAAGCCACATTCCATAGCTAAAATAACGGGTATATTTAAACAATGAATTCTTAAACAAAAACTTGTAAGTAGCAATAGTGAGTCCTTAGAATATAACATAGCATCACTTTATTAAAACAAATAAATGCCAGCTACACAGTTTATTTTCTTACATACACACCTAAGTCTTAATACAGTATGTTGTGTAAGTATGCAATATTCAAATTGTAATTCAATGTTTATCAGTGGAGATATTATTTTTCATTTAGATAAAATTATGCACATTATATATATAAACTGGAAACTAGTGACTTTCCAAACTGAAGTGTATGAACACACTGTTAAATTAAATATTTCAACATCAAATTCTGTGTGCTTAATAAATATTTCTTTATTTATTGGGAATTCTTACCTTATCACAACACTTTTCTTATTTTGTCCACTATAATTGTCCATATGTAATGAAACATTCTTTTCTCCATAGCCATGATGCTTGAAGTGATGGTGGACCATAGATACCACATTGTTTGCTCCTCTTCCAACAGCAGTACTGTACTTTTCATACAAAAACAAGAACAGTTTATAAGAAATGTATTAAATTCTCATCAAAAATGGAGTGAATCAACACTGACCAAACAGTTCATCCTTTCTTATAGATATTGCTTAACATTAACTTGTATTTATCAAAATTTAATTGAATTCCAATTCACAGTGCTTATGATATAGCATCTTTAGTATAAAGCAATGCAGTATTTTCAACCCAATTTCAGGGATTTACAGAAAGTTCAGTGAAAAAAAAACCCATAGAAATTAGTAATATCAAGTCTTAACAAAACATAACTTCCTTTAGATAATTTTACTTGACAAAATTTCTGCAAAGGTGTCACTATAATTCCAATGTAAAATGTGCACTGCAGGCCTGAAGCTTTTATTCATAGAGTCATGATTTGTTTGAAGACTATGGAATTTAATTTAGTGATATATGGAATTTCATAGTTAAAATTTATATTGCAAAAGTGCATTTGAGGATACTGACACTGATATGAATGTAAACACTAACTTCAAAATCTTATACCTGCATGAGGATTCACAGAAATACAAGGGCCCTACTTGCTGAGCATAGTATGGGGTCAATACTTGTTGAGCACTCAAAAGTCAAAACTGCAGTGAGCCTTTATATTTCTTACTGCTGGAGGTTATCCTGAAAAATATAAAAAAAGAATTTCTCATTTATTTAGTAGCCTACCAGCATGCTGTCTACCAGTTATGGCAGAAGTGAGAATGAAAAAAAGTAGTTTTTATTGTAATTTGCAGGTAGAATTTTTAAGAAATTTTCAGGTCTATTTTAGTTGCTATAATTACAACAAAAAGTGACAATTTAAAACACCACTTTTCCTGTGTTATTGTACTATAATTTTCAATTTTCATAGATTCCACTGTGCATAATGACCATGTAATTATTAAATTGTTTACATCTGTGACAGTTTAAACAATGTACAATATCTTGTAATATTGGGCTATTCCAGAAAATATCCACCCCCTCCCTGTGGAAGCAGTTTTTTTGGTACAACCTGAGAGGAGGGGAGTGGGGGGGGGATGGATCCTATTGGGAGGAAGGGGAAGGGGGTATCTGAGGTAACCGGGGGAGGGGGGTTATTTTCTGAAATAACCCGAGAGTGGGGGGGGGGCGGGGTATTTGGAGTGATCCTATTGGTGGGAGGAAGGGGAGGGGGTATTTTCAGGTAACCGGGGTGTGGAAGGGGGAGAGGGGGGTAAAATGTCTCCAGGAGGGGGGGGGGGGGGGGGGTATTTTCTCCGAAAAAAACTGCTTCCACATGGGGGGGGTGGGGGGGATATTTTCTGGAATAGCCCATTCCTGTTCATCAGTTCATTTACCTCTTTACAATTTCTAGATAGAAAGTTTCATACAGAATGTAGGCCTACTTAGCATAGTAGATGCCCGACTGTCTTGGCTACAAGTATATTCTGCCATCATGAAAACTTACAAATACACAGGAAAGATATTAAAAGTATTCGACTGCAGACAGTCGAATCGAAATGTCAACACTGCTATAGTCAACAAACGAAGCGGTCTGTCCATTTTGTTTTGCCTCCAATTACGAATAAATTTACAATGAAAATTAACACTTACCATAACAATTAATAAATCCGCCATGCACTTTAAATATCCGCGTATATTCAGAGCAATAACTGCAAGTATTCTCTGACCCAGTTTCAGACATGTATCCACCGATAATGGCGTGTTGATTTCAAAGGGAAACAATTCGCTAATTCACTCATTAGGTTTGTAATATTTCACTAAATGTTGAAACGTTTAAACTTAAAAATCTTCGTCCGATATTACTGATTTTAACACTAGCTCTAATGGCTGTTGCTTGAAAAACAAATTAATGAAAACAAATATCTAATTAAGTGACGTCAACTTCAGCGTCATTTTACCGAAATCGAGGCTTGTGTAATTTCGGATAAAAATGTGTCTCTGAGACGAACGTTTTTTTCGTTTTTGAATATGGCGGCATTGCTCACCAGCGATGATTTTTGCACTTTTTGTTGGTTTTTAATGTACGAAGTAATGGTTAAAATATTAAGACTGGTAAAGGATGCCGCCAAGGCGAAAATCATAAATAAAGTCTCAAATTTCATGGAAAATTCACATTTTTTCGGAAAGTGGGGCATGTTTGGAGTAACATATAAACACAGCAACACATTATTTTTCAAAGTTTATTACTTATATATGAAGCATTGCGTTTACTTGTTACGAACAGCATATGTATCAATGTAGAATAAGTAATGTATAATATGGCTAAATTCGGTGCCATTTACGTACATTAGCGAACCAAGCCCTTTAGTGACATTTTTTTCGGCAAATTCTTTCCACATAGTTTAGCATAGTGAAATAATGTTTATTTCACTCATCGTTTCAAACGCATTGAAAGAGTGCACTCACTTTTGCTACGTAGTTTGATACTTTGCATAAATATCATGTCAGTATGTTTGTACGACTGGACACTTACATGCATTTTATTAACTTTTGAGAGAAGTTGTTTGCCTTAAAAGTGTGAAGGAGTCGCTGTAAATATAAGTAAAAACACAAACATTGACATAATAATTTTATTTTGATGAAGACATGATGCTATGATATTTCATACACTGAATACAAAAAAACGAATCTTAACTACAAATACTATCTATCATACACTTTATATATTAACATCTCTTTTAAAGATAAATGTGTGTGTTGATGCGAAATGAACAGTACAATGTTTAGATGGTAGACATATGCCAGTCCTACCACAGATATGTCCCAATGCATGATGACAGTGAAGAAAGCTCTAGAAGCCTCTAAAGATCTTAAGTGGTGGTGACTACCTCACATTTAAACGGCATAAATCAGCACAAGCCAGCATGGCAAACGGGAACACCCCTAGTAGTCGCTTGGAGGGTCTTGTGCCCAAAGTGGAGGAGTTCCATAACCAGGCAGAATTGCTGAAGGTATGATTATATATATATATATAAGATTCTTTCACTGGTTGGTACAGATGGGAATATCTGCATGACCTCGATAACTGCTTAAGGTGATAACGAGACTTAACTAAGTTACTACGTTAACAGTCACCCGAGTGTCGGATATTACCATCTGCAAAGTGCTAGTGATAG
>NW_026463167.1:0-60710 GCF_021730395.1 Mercenaria mercenaria | reverse complement strand
ACAACGGCGAAGTGCGAAACTATGAAAATTTCAGGCTTTAACATTAGCATTGGGCAGATTTCGTACCAACAATATTGAATCATAAAACAAGTATTTAAACGTAGCGGGATTGTAGATATAATATTATCTGAAGGAAATCTAAAACCAAGTATTACACTGAAATCTTGTTTTGATGATTTTTAAAAATGTTGTTTAAGGTCTTTCGAAATATTATACATATAATTTAGTTACGTTATACGCATTGAAAATATTAAATCACCAATTATATAGAAAGAGCATATTTATCTCACTGTGAATTGGTTGTCAGATACTGTAATATAGTATGACTTGTACCGGTGTCAATAGCGTAAGATTTAACTAGATGTAATAAATGGAGTTCTATTGAATTTTATTTTCTATGGAATAATAGTTGATAATTTCATACACTTAAGTACAATTATAACATATATCTATGATATCAAAGGCTGAGCGGGAAGCTATTATATTTTATTTTTTATTTATATACCATTACAATAGTTTCGCGCTCAGCTCAAGATAAAGTAAATATTATGCGAGACAAATTACGTCTGCAGTGTTATACAAAATGTCATATTCAAAAGCTTTTAGCCTTGAAGATGCAATTTTTTCCGATTTATCAATCAACATTTTATTAATTGTTAACACTATCATAATTTTGTTACAGAAATTTCCTCCTAGACAGCGTATGATTGTAATATTTCACATGGTCAGGATTCTTACAAAAGTAGTAGATGACTTCAGTTATCTAGGAATTTAATTTAACAACAATGGTTACTTCAATAAAACTAAAATGTATTTGGTTGACCAAGCTAGAAAAAATATGTATGCACTGTTGAAAAAAATGTAGGAAGTTGCAGCTTAGTATTGATTTACCATTACGTTTATTTGAGTCTGTGGTTTAACCAATATGGATCAGAGGTATGGGGTTGTGGTGATGTTAGCATTGTTAAAAGTTTTCAGCTTATTTTTTTTTTAAATGGTACTGAAGGTTAAAAAGGTCAACACCTAATGTCATGTTTTTTTGGCGAGCTTGGTGTATTACCAATAGATGTTATAATTAGAAATAGAATATTGAACTACTGGTGTATAATTATTAATGGTAAACAAAAAGAAAGATAAACTGTATACTTTACAGGTTCATGTAGAGACTCCATCAGAAAATGTAAATTATTGTTCTTGGATTTCATATGTAAAAGAACTTTTAGAGCAACTTGGATTTGCTGAATACTGATTGAATCAATCAGTATTTTCACCAGTGTAATTCCGCAATATTGTACAACAGAGGTTAAAGGCCAGTTTATTCAATCTTGGAATGAAAAGAACTTTGCAAATTTCCAGAAAATGTTTGTGTTACAGAATATTTATAACAACCTTTGAGTTTGAAAATTATTCTAAAGTTTTACCAACAAATCTCGCAATATCCATGTGTCATTTCCGATGTAGGAACAATTTGTTACAAGTTGAAAGAGGGATATTTTTGAATATTGGGATCAATAACAGGACTTGTTATCTGTGTGATAATACATCTTTAGGATATGAATTTCGTTACATTATAGAATGTCCGTACTTAAATTTAGACAGAGTGAAATATATACCAAATGACTTTCAACAGTCAAATGTAATGTCATTTCAACGTTTATTTCATAGTAATGATAGTACTCTTCTTTTTAAGGTTAGCATTGTTTGTACAGAAAATACTTCAAATTTTTTGGGAGGAATAGGTTTTTGTCACTGGCAGTTATTTGCTGGCCAGTTAAAACACTGTTTTCAAACCTGGTTAATTCTAAATGTACACCGTCTTTTATCTTTTAGCTTACAAAATATTTGTATCAGATCTATTATGACCGTAAAACTACTGTTTTATTTTATGTAGGCCCTTTAAGTGTTTGTTTTGTTAAATTTGTTGTTAATATAATACTGATGCCCGTATGGGTCCAGTTATAAATAGAATCTTGAAATCTTGAATTCACAGATTTCCTCCCTTGACGTACATTTAACGTTTACAGCCGCTGTGAGGAGTGTGTGAACAAACATTAAAAAAGAGATTGGATCTGATAACCAGACTTCCATATCTGCTTCTTTTTCTTCAGTTAGTCATCTGTAAGACACTTATACAGTAGTGTATATTGTATGCACTTGTAAATAAGTTGCATAATTAGCACGAACTTAATGGGGGGTGCACCTATAATTACAAGATACGATAAAAGGCAGATTTATGAAGCCGCAGCCTCTCCCTATACGAATACATGCGCAGAGAGAGGGTCCGGTTTCCCTCTCAGGAAGAAAAAGAAGGTCAGTCTTAACATAAGCACTTTTGCACGGTGCGACGACAAGTTTGGTCGCTTTCATAATGAGACTGAAGGAGAAAAAGAAAAACTCCGAGTAGACAAGGTGATAGAATGTGTAGAATAGAGGGTGGGTGTGAGGGAAGATTTGATATTGGTGAAATACTGCTAACTCACTTCTTTACATTTTTAAAGTTAACATTCTAATCAAACAGATCTACCAAAGGTCGGGTTTCACATTTCCAGTTCTTATTTCCAGATCCTCAAAGCGATTACCTTTAACTGCGTTCATTTAAGTGTACCGTATTGTGGAAGTAATCGCTGCGGGGAGTTTTATAAATGTTCATTCAGGACGGTAACCATGTGCAAACGGGTAGGTATCATTGTTTATTTTCATCCATCGTCAGAGGTACCATCAAAAACAGCGACAGGATGCATATAATTATACGTTGGTATTGTTTTTATATACCCTATACAACCTACATGTATATAAATCACACGAGGGCGGTATGTCAAATTATGTCAATTTGAACAAAATTATGTCTGATTGGTCATGCAGAGTAGATGACCCCTATCGATTTTGGGGTCACTCTGTTAAAGGTCAAGGTCAAAGGAGCCTGAACATCGAAAACCGTTTCAGATCAATAACGTGAGAACCTCTCGACCCAGAATGTTGAAACTTCATAGGATGATTGTTCCTGCAGAGTAAATGACCCATAGTGTTTTTGGGGTCACTCCGTTAAAGGTCAAGGTCACAGGGGCCTGAACATTGATAACCATTTCCGATCAATAACTTGAGAACCTGTTGATCCAGAATGTTGAAACTTCATAGGATGATTGAACATGCAGAGTAGATGACCCCTATCGATTTTGGGGTCACTCTGTTAAAGGTCAAGGTCACAGGAGCCTGAACATGGAAAACAATTTCCGATCAATAACTTGAGAACCATTTGACCCAGAATGTTTAAACTTCATAGAATGATTGCTGGATTTAACGTCGCACCGACACATGATAGGTCATATGGCGACTTTTTATAGGATGATTGAACATGCAGAGTAGATGACCCCTATTTATTTTTGGGTCAGTCTATTAAAGGTCAAGGTCACAGGGGCCTGGTCATGTAAAATCATTTCCGGAAAATAACTCGAGAACCACTTGACCTTAGAATGTTGAAACTTAATGATAGGATGATTGGACATGCAGAGTAGATGACCCCTATTTATTTTGGGGTCACTTGATCAAAGGTCAAGTTCACAGGAGCCTGAACAGTGACTTGAGAACCACTAGGCCAAGAGTGTTGAAACTTTGCGGGATGACTGGACATGCCAAGTAGATGATCCCTATTGCAGCCAACCATCAGTGTCTCTTTGACTTTCGCTGACCTGACCCCTATTGACTTCTTGCCTATAGGACTTTGCATTGGGGGAGACATGCGCTTTTTTACAAAAGCAATTTCTAGTTGCATTCTTGATTTATAAATTCATCTGGAAACCAGACACACTATTTCGCAACTGTTCTGAACAAAATTATAGTATTTCAAGGGCTAAAACCAGAATGTGAAAAAATAATGAAAATTTATTTCTGACGCGTGTAGTAATATTAAATCTTAAAGAAACTAAATGGCTTGCTGGACAATGAAGTCAAAAGTGTTGCTCTCGTCTCTTTAGGCCTAAGGGCAATAGTTTTCATTGTAACATGACTTCTTGAATATAAATTGCTACTACAAAACTGTAACCGGTCTTTATTATTCAGCATGTGTACTAGGCTGATAAGTCGAAAATTAAGACAAAAACTGAATATTATATACCCTTCTCAAATGCGCTCATTTGATTGGTCAAAATGAGTGCACACGCGGGTCCGCAAAAAGTGATATTGACCTGCAAAAGTGATAATGACTCTTGTGATATCATTTTTTCTTATATGTTTGAAATATGGGCCAGTCAGATGAATGCATTTAAGAAGGGCATATAATATAACAATTATAAGCTTATGTTGAGGTCAATATGACGTGTTTTTACAGACTTGTAAAAACACATATTGACCACAACATAAGTTAATAACTGTATAATATAAAAATTTTGTCATGCTGACTGCTTAGAATCATTTCCAAAATAAATCCGAATTCATTTAGATATGTGGTAATTAATAGGTCATATTTCAGGTGTCAATAGTCATTCTGTTGAAGATGAAACTCTTTCATTCAGTTTTCATCCAGTCAGATTACAAATTTAAATTTCTTAATATTGAACGGTTATATAGCACAAACTATGTACTTGTGACTTACTGGCAAGCGGCATCAGTTAATTAGTGTATTGTTTTCTGTAGACCAGTTTAAACAGACAATATATTCCATATATAAGGTATAAAAACAAAATGAGGCTCACCATGAGAAAGCCAACATAATGGGTTTGCAACCAGTATGCATCTGCGCAGTCTGGTCAGGATCCATGTTGTTCCCTTTCAAAGTCTATTGCAATTAGAGAAACCGTTAGCAAACAGCATGGATCCTGACCAGACTTCGCGGATGCGCAGTCTGGATCCATGTTGGTCGCAAACCCACTATGTTGGTTTTCTCATGGTGCGGCTCAAATTCTGTTGTTGTTGTTTTAGAAAAAAATATCTTTGAATTATTTGCCGGATCATTTCTTAATTTTTCTTGTGCCTTTGTACATGTAAACATTCTAAAAATTTGTTATTGACAACAAAAATAGCTGGAAATATTTTAAGGTATTAGATCACTAATAGAGAACCTCATTTTTGAAAAGTACTCAATTCCTACCATAAACCTACTTTTACTGCAGTTCTTAGTGGGGCGTAGGTTCAAGCCCTACTGGGACCAAAGTTTTTTTTCTTATTTTCCTTTTTTTCTAGTAAGTTTTTACTTCTTTAAAAACTTATTATTGATTTCTTGTACAAAAATGGAAAAAGATGAATCTTATAAGTGATTTCTTGGTGTTCAAAGTGAATTTACTACTTAAACAGAAGGGGTAGAGTTACACATCTTTAAAAATATTTAGTTACACGCGGTAAAAGTTCTCTATTTTGCTTTCACTCTTAGATTATATATTGTGGAAGAAATTTAGATAGGTTTTACGTCTGCCCTAAGGTTATTTTTTTAATGGAGTAAGTAAAATTCAAAACAGAAACACAGCATTCGACCTTATATTTTCAATGTTGAAGTATGAATTCTGTCTCATTAAATCCGTTTACTTGAGGCACCATAGAAAAAATGATATTGACATTTTTATTTTGTGTTTTATAATTGTTTACCAATAGTTTGATGTTTCTTTTATTAAAATTAATGGTAAAATGAGTTCTGTGCAAACGTTTTGGATAGTGGCTATCACTTTGAAACTTGTCTCTACTTGAGCTTGAGGAGATACCATAAGTTATACAAAATTTATAAAAGAAACGGCACGGTAAAAGTTGTTTAAAAGTTGCAAAAAAGTGCAAAACACGGTTACCTTTCAGAATATACCAAGCAAAGGCCATTTTGTAAACATTACTATTAGTGATCTAATACCTTAATAATGTTAAAAATTTCTTCTAAAGGACCATGTATGATAACGGGTGTTTTGGGCCCCCATTCCAATTTTGTTTAAATATGTATCATTAACTTGGCAAATGTATGTATTTTCTCATTTCAGTTGCCAAATTTCTCAAATACTCCATTAAATTCATAAAATAATAATTTATCTATACGTGTATGTGTGTTTGTAAATATTTGCTTGATTAGGGTGTATACGTAAAGAAAATAAAAAAAGTGGAGATTTTGTTTACCGGGAGTAAAAATTGTCACGATAAATAATCATTACCATAGTGTACAATTCTTTATAAAATTAGAAAACTGCCGTATAATATTTGAAATAGTGCAGGAATTAAGGGAGATAACTCTTCCCTACTCAAATCATTCATTTGTAATGGAAAACATGGTTTTCTTTGATTTTTTTTTTTCGAAATTAAGACATATAGAGTGGTTTGAACCGTTTTATATTTCTTCTATTTTCAATTACCACTTGAATAATCCAAACTATAATACATTAAACGACTCGTTTACATGGTAACGGAATGTCCATGAATATAATTTTACATAAATGACGAGTCTGAGCTCAATTTCTTTGCCCTTTTCATCATATAATTTTTTAGTTACCTCTACATGTGGTGTTCTATGTCAGTGTTTCATCAGAGGTGACTTCTGGTTTGCCCTTTGTCTGTCTGTCTATCTGTCTGTCTGTCACTCAATCATTCTGTCAATTCCAAAAGTGAAGTATATTTATGATGTAACCTAATATATATATATACAAAATAATGCAAACTATCTCTATATATTCAATGTATCCTCGAGATCCAGTTACCTTTCAGAGAGAGAAAATATAGCTTCTCTGGTCCAAATCAGTTAAAAAGACTAAAATGTCACTACTGATTTGTGAGACATGAAAACAGAGATGTGAGTATATATATGCAAATATTGAACCAGTACGAATGTGTAGTACAATTCGGGCTCGTATATAAAGCAGCACCGAAACTAATCTTATTGGGTTAGTGGACTTGCTGTGGCATGTGCGAGTTCATTTGTATTGCTAGGCGCTTTGCCGTAATTGGTCTGGTATATTGTGGTGGTGATTTAGTTCGTATAAATTCTCCCTACTATATAATAATTTATAATGCGAACTTGTATCCTAGCGGATCTCACGTATGGGAAAGTCAACTGTTCTGAATATAATCATATCCCTTAATGCAAACTATCTCTTTATATTCAATGTATCCTCGAGATCCAGTTAACTTTCAGAGAGAGAAAATATAGCTTCTCTGGTCCAAATCAGTTAAAAAGACTAAAATGTCACTACTGATTTGTGAGACATGAAAACAGAGATGTGAGTATATATATGCAAATATTGAACCAGTACGAATGTGTAGTACAATTCGGGCTCGTATATAAAGCAGCACCGAAACTAATCTTATTGGGTTAGTGGACTTGTTGTGGCATGTGCGAGTTCGTTTGTACTGCTAGGCGCTTTGCCGTAATTGGTCTGGTATATTGTGGTGGTGATTTAGTTCGTATAAATTCTCTCTATTATATATATATATATATATATATATATATATTGATTTAAACTTGGTTAAATATAGGGTCTAATTTAATTTGGAAAGTAAACAGTTGGGACCGAAGTCGATTGCTCCGAAGTAGAAAAGTTGGTATTTTGGTACCAAACTGTTTTTACCACTTCACCAATGGTCTAGGGGTTTTTGTTTTCCTTTGATGTTTCATTGGTAACAACACGTCAAAATGTAAGACAAAAGTGATGAAGAGGGATCATGTAATGATTTGAAAGTGCAATTGTCTGCTTCGAAATACAGGTTTTACAAACACTTTAAAATTATATTTTCCATGGTGCACTGGAGAGTTTGGAAATAAGTCACAATTTCAAATCGAACTTTAGATTTCTTTCATTCATTTATTTGCTGAGCATGCGCAATTACCACCGGGAGTGGTTTCAGCCAATCACGCCCATTTTATGCTCAAACAGTATCTAAGAAATGTACTTGCTAAAATGAATAAAGACGATATTGCATGATTGTGATTAATATAGATTTATTTCTGTAATCGGATGTATCAGGAAATTATAATGTTCCTTATTAGTCAAGCTTTACATGATCGATTTTGACTGATTCGCGATGATTTATCGCGAAACGTCTCTGATTGGCTGAAACCTTTTACCTGTCGTGTAACAAAACTAAAAATATCATCGGCGTAAAGTTGGCAGTACAGCAGTAGCAGCAGTAGTAGCAGTTAACTGCTACTACTGCCAGCAGTTACAACAGTTAACTGCTCCCACAGCTGCTACTGCTGTACTGTCAACTTCACGCTGATAAAAAAAAATATCGGCGAAATAGCCAGAAGTTCAACTAGCCGGTTCTAGTGTAGGGTGGCGGTTGTGGTCTTTGAGTGAGATGTGTTTCACACTTCAATACCTCTCATGAACAGATTCAACTAAACCAAGTCTGCTATTTTTCACTGAAATAAATCAGAGGTTCGTCACAGTCCCAAATCGATCCTCAGATTTATTTATTTCATTTACTTGGTGAGCATGCGCAATTACTACCGGGAGTGGTTTCAGCCAATCACGCCGAATTCATGATCAAACAGTATCTAAGTAAAGTATTGCTAAATATGAATAAATAAATTTATAACCTTTTACCTGTAATGTAACATAACTAAAATATCGGCGAAATATACCAGACGTTCAGCAAGGGTACCATAGTAAACCTCTGGTATGCGAAAGTGGTTATTATTACATAATATTTTATAAACTCCTTTGAAAAGTGAGGGTGTTGTTACTCAAACTGTTGTTGTTACCAAATCTCAAATGTTCTAATAAAATGAAACTGCCCATATTGTTATAAAGACATTGAATAAATTGATTATATACTTTATTGTTTTATTTTCAACGTATTCTTAAAGAAAATATATGAAAATCATAGGTGACCGATTATAAATGTCTATGAGTGTAGAAACATGCTTTGGCTTTTTACATAGACGCTGTGCATTACATGCTTATTGGTTTCAAACACGAGTTCCCTTTAAGCGGAAGTTTATTATCCATACACATGGAAAGGAGTTGAATCGGGAATTTGTAAATACATACTTACATTCTAGTATACAATGTGCGCTCCAAAACCCTAATTAAGAGTGACACCAAACCATTTTACGGGGAAAGACCGATGAGTTGAGAATGTCGTGACGTTCGTAATAAAAGAATGCAGCCCTTTTATTATTTTCCTGTTTGTTAAGATTTGCAAACTGATGACAAACGAATATCTACAAATGTAATTGTCTACAAGATGCGAAATTGCGTGAAAAATATGTTTAAGTGGAGACTGTTTCTGATGAAAAATAATGATAAAATCCTTTTCTTGTTATCTGATTTTCAAACAAAACTTAAGTAAATAGATTTTTACCTTCAGCAAACTTCAGCAATTTTAATTTCAATTTAAAACAAAGCAACATATTCCTTTCTACATTTAATGTCATCCAGTTTTGTTTAATGTTTTGTTTGCATGTCACTAACGTTTATTTGTGATGATCATATGATGGATTATCAAAACGTAACATAACTTTACCAAACGACACCTTTTGAAATTGTCTTTTGTTTTATTTCAACAAGTTAAACAGTTTTTGGGTAATGCTGGTGTACAGAGAAATGATATTTTGCCCTCTAAATTGCAAAACATATACCGTAAAGAGACAATAAATGTTAAGATTATTTTGTGCCCACTGTAACTTAATTTAAATTGTACTTTGTTGTTTTTGCAGTTTGATCAACCTTTTCCGTTAGAAAAGTTTTGCATGATTTCTCTTTGAATATAAGACAATACCTTTCACAACATACAGCAATAATTTCATAACCTTAAGGTCTGTAACATGAACCTTTTAGTTGAAAAAGAAATAGTCATAACTTGCTGCAAACAAATTATGATAGCATATTTTCCATTGTAAATTTAATCAATTTAGGACACGCGAAGTTTTGAAATTTTGAGTTTTGTTTTATTTGCTGATGGAGTAATTAGGAAATGATATCCAGTGTATAGCTTCTTTCTGGGTCTTCCAAAATTAAGTAAAAATTAACGCAAATCGTATTACGTAATTGGCGGATCAAACAGTATATCGCAATAAGATCAAGTAAAATTTAAATACTTACGCTGTACCCACTTCAGCTTAACAGTACACTTTATGTCATAGACTCAGTTAAACCGAGTCTGCTATTGCTCTGCCTGGTTGCATTTTAAGTTTCCAAGGGATCTTCTTAAAGATTTTATTAACTATCACAACAGCAGTTTTTAAGTGCCGTGTGACGGCTATAAAAAGGCTCCCCTTACTTGGAATTAGTGTTGATATATTTTCTGATCCTTTTAGATCATGGAGTCCATTCAATACCTTTAGGATAGAGTTCCATTTAAGAAATTATTTTGTCACTCTACACAAAAGTTCTATTGTTCTGGGTCAGTGTGATCTTGACTTTGAACTAATCAACAGGGGTTATTAGCTGGTTATGATCAACCACACTATTAAGTTTCCTGATCCTAGGCCTAAGCATTCTCAAGTTATCGTCCAGAAACAGTTTAACTCTTCGGGTATGACCTTAACATTTGATCTACTGACCTCAAGTCAAAAGGGGTCATCTGCACGACCAACCTCCCTATCAACTTTGATTATCCTAGGCCCAAGTATTTTTGAGTTTTCACCCAGAAACAGTTCAACTGTTCCGGGTCACTGTGACCTTGCCCTCTGATCTCAAAATCAACAGGAGTCATTTGCTGGTCAGGTCATGACCAACATAACTATCAACTTTCATGATCGTAGGCCAAACTTCTTGAGTTATCATCCGCAAACCGTTTAAATGTTCCAGATCATTGTGACCTTGACCTTTAACCTACTAATCTCAAAATCAATAAGGGTCAACTGCTTGCTACGACAAACCTAAATATCAACTTTCATGATCCTAGACCCAAGCGTACTTGAGGTATCATCCAGAAACGGATTGGTCCACATAGAAACTTTTCTTTGTTAAATAATGAACAAAAATTTATATGGTTAATGTCCTCTGGAGATCCTGCTTTTATTGATATTTTCTATATATACATGATATGTATAATAAAAGAACTCTCTTGCTAGCTTACCAGTCAGATCATGTAGCGCCAACAATGAATGAAAGTCATAGTTTACTGTGGAATTTACTTCAATCTCAGTAATTGTTTCTTGTCTTCTTTTTTCATTGTCATAAGCTTATGTTAATTGTGTCGTAAAAATTCAGTATTTGTTCGAAATTTACTATGAGCGCACATTAGAACAATGTTTTCTCATGTATCATTATTCGTGTTTTTGTAATCTTCAAAACATATCCAAAAACTAATATTGTTCTCCCCTGCGCTCGTATCGTATTTTTGTGATAAAGTGCATGACAATGTCTAAATAAGTACAAACTCTGTGTTGATGACATGAAACTAGACCATGGATCATGACTTTTAACGCAAAACTGTTACATTTTTACATGCAAGATTAATCCTTTATGTTTCAAATAATTCGTAACGTTGAGATGTATTTTTAATTTAATTTTCTTCAAAATTTGGGGGCTAAAACCGTGCCTTATCATACATGGTCCTTTATAAACAATGTCAGTTTGCAAGTACTTAGTATTTTTTTATTATAAAGAGGATAATACAAAGCTTTATTACACTAGTGTATTATCACTTTTAGCTCACCTGTCAAAATGACAAGGTGAGCTTTTGTGATCGCGTGGCGTCCGTCGTCTGTCACCCGTGCGTCCGTGCGTGCGTAAACTTTTGCGGTTTTAAGATCGATGTGCAAAATTGTACATGTCATCCAAATTTCAAGGGTGTTTCTTAAAACAAGAAAGTAGGTCAGTAGTTCAAGGTCACGGTCAAGTGACCCTTATAACTTGGGGTCATCTGGTAATTATAATTAAACAGTCTAGGAAATATGATCTGATAATTTTTAAGTATTTATTCCTATATAACTCATATAACAATTGACCCCCAGGGCGGAGCCTCTTTTCATCCCAGAGGCATAAACCTCTTTTCATCCCAGAGGCATAATTTGAACAACCTTGTTAGAGATCCTATAGGCAATGCTACATACCAAATATCAAAGGCATAGGCCTTGAACTTTCGGACTGTAAGATTTTTTTTCCCTATATAAGTCTATGTTAAATTTGGGACCACCAGGGCAGGGCTTCTTTTCACCCCTGGGGCATTATTTGACCAATTTTGGTAGAGGACCACAAGGCAATGCACTCGTTACATACCAAATATCAAAAGTCTAGGTCTTGCAGTTTAAGGCAAGACGATTTTTCCCTATATAAGACTATGTAAAACTTGAGAACCCCTGAGGCTGGGCCTCTTTTCTCCCCAGGGGAATAATTTGAACAATTTTGGTAGAGGATCACATAGTAATGCAACATACCAAATATCGAAGGCCTAGGTCTTGTGGTTTAAGGGAAGAAGATTTTTAAAGTTTTTAGCTCACCTGTCACATAGTGACAAGGTGAGCTTTTGTGATAGCCCTTCGTCCGTCGTCCGTCGTCTGTGCGTGCGTGCGTGCGTGCGTGCATCAACAATTTCTTGTCTGCACGATAGTGGTTTCATTTATGATTTTATTTTAACCAAACTTGCACACTACTTGTATCACCATAAGATCTTGGTTCCTTTCTTGAACTGGCCAGATTCCGTTATGGGTTCCAGAGTTATGGCCCCTGAACGGGCCAAAATTAGCTATTTTGACCTTGTCTGCATAATAGCAGCTTCATTTATGATTTGATTTTTACCAAACTGGCACACAGCTTGTATCACTATAAGATCTTGGTTCCTTTCTTGAACTGCCCAGATTCCATTATGGGTTCCAGAGTTATGGCCCCTGAAAGGGCCAGAATTAGCTATTTTGACATTGTCTGCATAATAGTAGCTTCATTTATGATTTGATTTTAACCAAACTTGCACACAACTTGTATCACCATAAGATTTTGATTCCTTTCTTGAACTGGCGAGATTCCTTAATGGGTTCCAGAGTGATGGTCCCTGAAAGGGCCAAAATTAGTTATTTTGACCTTGTCTGCACAATAGCAGCTTCATTTATGATTTGAATTTAATCAAACTTGCAAAAAAACTTGTGTTAACATAAGATCTCGGTTCCTTTCTTGAACCGGCTAGATCCCATAATGGGTTCCAGAGTTATGGCCCCTGAAAGGGCCAAAATTAGCTATTTTGACTTGTCTGCAAAATAGCAGCTTCATTTATGATTTGATTTTAACCAAACTTGCACACAACTTGTATCACCACAAGGTCTTGGTTCATTTCTTGAACTGGCCAAATTCCATCATGGGTTCCAGAGTTATGGCCCCTTAAAGGTCCAAAATTGGCTATTTTGGCTTTTGCAGCCATATAGAGACTTCATACTTCATACTTCATTTGATACAAACTTCCAAAATATCTTCAACAACAATAAATCTTGGATTCCATGACAAACAGATCCAATTGTAGGTTCCAGAGTTATTTTATATCTGATTACCTCCCCTGATTGTAATCAAAATGGATTTATATCAGGAAGTACTTATAGCACTTATTTGAAATTTCATTATTGTCATTAGTTGGACTGAGACAATCAGGGTAGATAACTATGGACTGATTTTATGTCAGATTACCTCCCTTTATTCCAAATTAAAATGGGTATATCTCCTTAACTAATGAAGATACTGATCTGAAATTTCATTTATGTCAACAGATTTATTTGGCAGATCCTTCTTTTGTTCACTTACAATAATTTTTTTTAATTGCTTCCCTTCTATGTTACTATAAATAGCTTTTTTTTAGTAACTTTTTATCATTGGCCGTAGGGAAAGACCGAGACCACTTTTCTGTGGTACAACATGGATGGTACCTCCAATTTGTAGCTGCATTTTGACATATCTGTACCTTGTAAGAATTTTTTTTTCTTTTAGGTTAAATTTCTTCCCTTTGTTGTTCCTGTCCTTTGGACTTAGATATTTTTTCTGGGGACCTTCTTGTCCTCAAGTGCAGTGATAACAGGTGAGCGATATAGGGCCATCATGGCCCTCTTGTTTCCTATATAAGTCTATGTAAAACTTGTGACCACCGGGGAGGGGCCTCTTTTCACCCAAGGGGCATAATTTGAACAATCTTCATAGAGGACCATACGATGATGTCACACGCCAAATATCAAGGCTCTACGCCTTGTGGTTTTAGATAAGAAGAATTTTAAAGTTTCCTCTTTCGGTTGCAATGGCAACCAGAGTTTTGCATGGAATTGAATTCTTTGAAAATTTTGAAAGGAAGCCACCCAAGGACCATTCCTGTGAAGTTTGGTGTAATTCTGCTCAGTGGGTTTCAAGAAGAAGACTTCAGTGACCATGAATTTGACCTACTCACCTACTTTGTAACACATTTTAGCATCAGTTTGGCATTTAAAACATGTGGCTCATTTTACTCGGGTGAGCGATTCGGGGTCATGAGTTTCTATTTTAGGATCAAATTTGATGTGGGATGATTCAAAACAAATCTTCAAATTGACAATGGCAAAAAGCAAGTGGAAATGGAATACTCCAGTTTATGAAAATAGTTAGTATGGATATTTTTTGCCTGTGAAAAGATCTATACACTACTGTTGTGTTCTTTGAGTCTGTTCTTATTTTCAGCAGACTTTATTATGCCCTTCGAAAGAGGTTTATATATTGTTTGGCTGATGTCGGTCTGTCTGTCGGTCTGCAGACAAACTGTTTTCCAGATGATACATTTATAACTCAAGAACGCTTGGGCCTAGGATCATGAAAGTTGATAGGGAGGTTGGTCATGACCAGCAAATGACCCCTATTGATTTTGAGATCAGTAGGCGGATGGGGAAAGGTCACGGTGACCCGGAATAGTTAACCATTTCCGGACGATAACTGGAAAATGCATATGCCTAGGGTCACGAAACTTTGCAGGGAGGTTGATCATGACCAGCAAATGAACCCTATTACAGCCTTATATAGGAAATCAGTTTAAGGATGATATTTCCCATACAACTGGGCGCAGGAGTTTCATATTTCATATTGAGGTTGGTCATCAATGGCAGATGATCCTTACTGATTTTCAGGTCCTTGGGCCAAAAGTCACAGCTGCCTTATACAGGAAATCCGTTTCTGTTTGAGATCTTGATATATATTATTCTCAGAGCTGTCATATTTCAAATCCATTTCTGATTATTACCTTGAGATAACTATTTGACCTTGAACCTACATATTTTACTGGATGTTTAGTCTCCTGATCATTTGCAGGTCATAAGGTCAAAGGTCAAGGTCTTTTAGGGTCAAATCCATTTTAAACCAATATCTTTAGATCTGTTAGGCCTGCATACTTCAGATTTCATGGATTGATTGATCTCCTTTAGTAGATGACCTTCATCAATATCGGATTGCTGGGTGAAAGGTCAAGGTCACCAAGCATCAAATCCTTTATAGATCAGAGTCAGCAAAACTGATGTACCCAGTCAACTTGAGAAGAAGACCTCAAATAATTTAATGTCACAAAGTCATGTCAAGGTCACCTAGGGTAAAATCAATTTTAATTCAGGATTTGTATGCTGCAGCTGTCAACGAACTGGGAATCATATATAGTTTTTGAACTCTCTGTCTCTCATACATTCATGTGTACTCAAGTGCATGCGCATATTGTCCTATTGTTGTTTTTTTTAGTTATGGCCCTTCTTTCAGACTCTGAAATTTTACATCTATATGAAAACATTGTGTTTACAACTCCTGTCCTATTCTTTCTGGAGTTATAGCATTGTTGTGGAATTTATTTATTATTCTGTCAAGCACTTTCAGGGGACATGTATTATACAGTTATGGCATCATTTTACCACCACAAAACGAAGTTTGGGGGTATATAGATAGGAATATAGGAGTGCGCTTGTTGGTTGGTTGGTCTGTCAGTCTGTTGGTTTTCATGGTTTCTGGACAATAACTCATGAAAGGCTTAGCAGATTTACCGCCTCGGTAGCCTAGTGGTAGAGTGTCCGCTTCGAGTGCGGGAGGTCGTGGGTTCGATCCCCGGCTGTGTCATACCAAAGATGTAAAAAATGGTACTGGCAGCTTGGCGCTCAGCATTAAGGGGATAGTGCTAGGACTGGTCAGCCCGGTGTCAGTATAATGTGACAGGGTTGGGTATCATGCCACGTGTCTACGGCGTGATATTCCAGTGAGGCAGCACTATAAAGTTTGGCATTGTGCTCACTGCTACAAGTAGACACCGTCGTTTATAAGACTGAAAAATTGTTGAAAAAGACGTTAAACCCGAACACACACACTTAGCAGATTTAAATAGTGTTTGGTACACAGGTGTAACATAAAAATGTACAGGTGAAATTCGACTTTGAGGTCAGTTGGTCAAAGGTCAATGTCAAAATGACACTGAACAGTTAAATGGTTTCCGAATGATAATTTGAGAATTCTTAGGCATAGGATCATAAATTGTGGTACACAGGTATAACATCATGAAATACAGGACAAGTTTGATTTTGAGGTCAGTAGGTCAAAGGCCACAATGGCCCTGAACAGTTAAGCACTTAGACTTCAAGAATAGTTTAACTTAGATAAAGTATATCGACTGGGAAGGTTTGTGTTCTCTGTACATCCACTGGGAAGGTTTGTGTGGGGCTATTTATCGCGGTTAGTGATAGTTCTAGTTCATTAAGGTGTTAGCCCTTAAGGTTCAGTGTTTAAAATGGAATTATACGCATTTATTTCAAGTAAAAAGTTTGCTGAAATAGATGTTTGTGTAAAATGGTGTTAGAAATTATAGCTTTTAATCCAGTATACTAAACTTTTCCTTTTTACCAGTACGAAATAATAACATTCCAAATACGACTTTTCTTATTTTGACTGGGACAGTCTTTTTAAGAGAAGTCAAACTGCATTTCCAAGGAATTGGCTTCAAATATTTATGCGACATTGTCGTTAATTTAGCACCTTTAAATGCACAGCAACCGAAAATTGCTTTTATAAAACATTCACCAAAAACACACTATGTGCAGTAAGATGCGCATAATGTCACTTTAATAAAATCTGACCAAGCCAGGATATGAATGAAACTTCATAGTAGTAAGCCTGTGTTGTAGTTGTGCATATTCTAGATGCTTAAGGCTGAATAATTTTTAGCTATTTGAAGAAGACATTTGTTGGCATCCACATCAGCCTCTTGATTAAGTGTTGTTGTTTTTTATTTTGTCCATTAACAACTAGTGAGAATATATTAAAACTTCACAAAGTTGGTCGGTGTAGTGAACTGATGCGCACTACAAATGTTTCATAAGTCTTTATGGTGATATACAAAGTTATGATGCTTAACAATATTTGGTTAAGTCTTTAATTTCTACTAGCACTCTTAGCTCACCTGAGCACAAAGTGCTCGGGGTGAGCTATTGTGATCGCTCATTGTCAGGCGTCCATCCGTCCGTCTACACTAAACAGCATCTCCTTGATGAATATGTGTATGGTGGAAACTTAAAAAAATCTTCTTGTATGAAACTGCTGACCCGATTTGAAAATAATTTCACGAACATGGACATTGTGTAACACTCTACAAAGATTGTTAAAATTATTTTAATTTGTCAAAAAACATGGCTGCCAGGAGGTGTAGCCATTTTTCCCAATATGTTTATATCGGAAACATAAAACATTCTTGTCAGAAACAGCAGGTCTAATATTTAAATAACAAATGATTCTTGGGTGACCCTGTACGAAGATTGTAAAAATCTTCATGTTCGATATTGTCATATCATATCATTCCCCAATGTCTTATCCCACCTTTACCCCCACCCCCACAAGCAACTAAACTCAGGTGAGCGATATAGGGCCATCATGGCCCACATGTTTTGTATACATGCTTCAAAATAATTACACTTTTTTTTGTCTTTCAGGTCTGCACAGCTTGGTCAGTTCAAAAATATTTTGTTAGAAAGTCTGCAAAGCCATCGACTTGAATACATTGGTCATTTTCCATGTACCAACAATATGGAAATAAAATTTGTTTATAAATTTGAAAGGCTTATTAGAATTTTTAACATTGTTATTTGATCCACTGACAGGAGTGGTGGGGTGTTATAGGAATGGTCTTCGTCCGCCCGTAACAATTGTGTCTGCTCCATATAACTTAAACCTCTTGGAGGGTTTTCATAAACTTAAGTCAAATGATCACCCCATCAAGACGATGTGCAGAACTCAATGAGTAAGCCATGTCGGCTCAAGTCAGTCACAACTTGAGTTGTAAAGTTTGAGACTTCCATTTTGTGCCCGCCTTGTATCTCTTTGACCCTTTGAAGTATTTTAATTAAGAAATGAAATGATTAGCTTGATTCATGGATTTGCTGATCCTATTCTGTCGTTCATTTTGCATGAACACCGAAAAAAAAAAGTTTCCTTTCTTATATTTACATTATATTTTCTTTTCATTTGTAAACAAGATAATATTATAAACTGCGCATATTTTGAGGCATTTAACATTAAAATTAGCTTCCCGGCCATTGTGTTCACCAGACAGAACAACTGCGACGTAAAATTCAGCCGTGTCATCAGAAAACCAACATATAGTGCGTTTGCAACCAGCCTGCGCATCCAAGCAGTCTGATCAGGTTTCATGCTGTTCGCTAACAGTTTTTCTAATTGCAATAGGCTTTGAAAGCAAACAGCATGGATCCTGACCAGATTGCTCGGATGCACACACTGGTCTGGATCCATACTGGTCGCAAACGCACTATGTTGGTTTTTTCGTGGCGCAGCTCCTATAAGGAATGTTCTCCCGGACTATACGCGGATATTGTCAAAACAGCGGTCGGTTATAACTAAGCAGCGATGATGTAACTTTTGCGCCTTTCCTTTTGCAGTTCATACGAAATGAACGTCATAATTTTCAATGGAAAAGAATAGGGCAAATGTAAATATCATGACTTGGCTGTAATGTATACTCATGATTCTTTTTATATTAAATTTATTTCTGCAATCTCACTTGGAACAAATTCATTGATTTCGCCGTACGTAGAGTAGATTATATAATATACTTAACAACGTCAATGCTTCCATCTAGTACCGTCAACCCTTCCACTATCCATAACAGTGGCAGGGGATATAGTTGTCTGCCTTGTTCACAATACCAATGATGAGCTTACATGAGAAGATGGGCTGCTTTAAAGATAAATCTTTCATTTTTAGCAGCTGATTTGCCATAGTGCTTGAGCAATACTTCAGTCTGTTAAGACAATAGCAAATATCAATGTATTTTCTATATTTGAGAGGTGATATAATTATCAACAAAACAAGTCTTCAATGACAGTCCTTGTCATTTTGTCTGAAAACATTCGAGAAATCCAGTTATCTCATATAAAAATCTTTAATCTTTTAGTACGAAGACAGATCCGGTGGACTTCATGCATGCTTCTGAGTAGATATACTTCCAATTGCATTGCAGTAATATATTTGATTATTTACACAAATCTATTGGCTTCCAGATGTTTAAGTTATAAAGTAATGAATTCACATATTATACACTTGAAACTGTTTTGAAACTTGAAACTGTTTTATTTGATTAAACGCCTATTTTTACGCAAAACATATTCAATGGCGTTTTACAAATACATAAAAAATACGACAAAAGATATTTTAAATGACATATGACATAAATAAGCATAAATATCATTGTGAATAAACTATTTAGTAAGCATTAAATAAAAGATCAGGCATCAGATAAGATTAATAAAATATTAGAACATTATGATACAGTTAGATAGTTGTTTGTTATTAAGTAAGAATAAGTGGGTTATTGCGACATGTCCAGAAGTTATTACAAACAACTGTATTTTGAATTTGTTATAAAATAGTTCATATTCGAATATATTTACACAATAAAATCATCCAGTTCACGTTATTTCAATCTCTTAAAAATACAGTCACACTCTCTAAAAGAGTGCAAAGTAATTTCCAAAATAATGAGTTTTCAACTTCTTTTTGAAAACATCTATTGTGTCTGAGTTCCTTATTTCGAGAGGCAATTCATTCCAGAGTTGAGGTCCAACAGTACCAAAACTTCTGTTGCTGAACGTTTTGCGCTTGTTGAAAGGAACAACGAAACACCCAGTAACGGAATTTGAAGAACGCAAGTTCCTTGTCTGTGTTTGTTTTATGAGAAGTTCAGAAAGATATTCTGGGGAGTTTCCACTACTGTAAAAGCACATACATTGTATTTCCGCTGGGTTAAAATTTCGCGAATTTGAATTTCGGGATAAGTTGGTAGTTACCGTGCCCTCGTCCTTCCGAGCTCGGGTATTAACCAATCCCTCAGAATTCAGCAGATGTTATAACACATACTATCCTTACAAAGGAAAGGGGGGAGAGGGGAGAGAAGAAAATCTTTAAGTTGTCGGCTCTTTTTTTTTTAAATCTTGCAACACTGATACTTCTACTTCTTACTATGTGATTCAGATATGAATAGCATATGATATGAATAGCACACTCCAAATTTTATTCGCATATAGTTTAGTATACTAGTATCATATTTCACACAGTAGTATAGACGCTCACGTGTAACCTAAAACCCTAGAAGAAACAACACGATTTGAGTTCTGAAACTATATATAATTGATCAAAAAATGAATATTAATATAATTTTTTATGCAGTATCTTTTTCTTACAAGAGAGGTAGGGGTGGTACTGATAACTGCTAAGGGTTGTCTAAACCACACATCTGGCGCTAAAATCTTCCATGTCAATCAAAATGTATCATAGGCCTAATATAAAGTTATTTATCAGACACAAAACAATTCTACATAGTTCTACAATTGTGCCACATCTCCACAAACAAACAGAGAAAAGCATTAAAAACTCACAATAATTTATCAATTTTAGCATAAATCATACTTTTGAATACAGACACGTAGCCAGAGGTAAAAAACAATAGGGAGGCATTTGGTAGGGGGCCCGGGGGGCATGCTCCCCTAGATTTTTTTTTTTTTTTTGGAGGGTGCCATTTCGTGCGTTTTTCTGCATTTCAAACATGTTTTTGTTACTTTTAAGGTAGTTCTGCACGTTTTGGTTGAAAGTAGTATAAGAAATGCCGCTTTTGGGACACTTTTTTCAATTTTAATTAGCCGCCCTCTTTTTAGAAATCCAAAGCTACCCAAATTTAAAAAAAAACCAGATTTAACAAATATTGTTAAAGCATTTAATAAAATATGATTAAACGTTTATAAATTATTTTTTATTGATAAATGTACAAAGCCTCGGGTCTTTGATCTTATTTTGAATTAATAACTACATTATTAGTCTTTAAAAATTTTTAATACATTGATATAGATGAGTTTAACAAAATAAAATATATTGTTTGAAAGAAAAGAAAAATTTCTGAAAATTTATAAATCCTCATTATGTTAAAAACAAAAAACGGGAGAAAAATGATAAGGGCAAACTTGTTCATCTTTTTTGGAAAAATGAAATTCAAACTTTGTTTAAAAGTACAGGGGGGGTAATTTAGATTTTCAAAAAAGCAATGTTCCCTTTTAAATTCCCTAAGAAAGGTTTAACACTCCAGGATATAATTATTGTGGACCAGGAAATCCTTTAGATAATGGACCTCCTGTCAACGAACTGGATGCAGAAATGTATGGACCATGATTTTTGCTATGACTCAGAACTAAGTAAAAGTAAATGGACAAAAAAATGCTTCCAACTTAAATAAAACTAAATCAAAAACATTTGGAGAAAAGATTGCAAAACAATTTAGTTGTAAAACCTATAATTAAAACAAAATACAAAACTTGGGCTGGACAAAAGTCAAAAAACGGGAAAAGGGGGTAGAGAAAAATTTTTACTACCCCAAAATAAATGGAGCGATGAATTAGCAGAAGAATTACACAAACCAATTAAAAGAAAAATTTAGGAAACGAAGAGTGAAGTTAATGATATTGAGATACTTGGTCAGCTGATTAGTTGACATGCAAGCTTTTCAAAATTTTAATAAAGGAGTAAAAGTACTTGTTAACCGTTTTAAATATATTTAGTAAATATGCTTGGGTTATTCCATTCAAGAATAAAACTGGAGAATCTGTTACTGAAGCATTTGAAAAAATAATTTCTGAAGGACGTTTAAACCCAGTAAATTTAAGGGGTAGATGAAGGAAAAGAATTTTATAATAAAAAGTTTGAATCATTTTGAATAAAAATAAGATTAATATGTACCATACATTTAAATGAAGGAAAGGCTGTAGTAATAGAAAGATTTAATAGAAGTTAAAAAGAATAATGTGGAAATATTTTACAGCAAATAAAAACTTATACTTTTTTAAATAATTTGCAGGATATGGGTTTATAAATATAACAAAACAAAACCCTCTAGATAAAATGAGACCAACCGAAGCTAGTAAAAACTTAAATAAAGTTCTTTTTTACTTTAATTTATATGGTGATTTAAAGATACCAAAGAGTAAAGCAAAATTTTAAATTGGTGATCGAGTTCGTTAAGCAAACTTAAAAGATTTTGAAAAAGGATATACACCCAAAATTGGACAGAGGAAATATTATAATTTATAAAATTAATAATACAAATCCCAGAACATACTCTATTAAAGATTTAAATAATGAAATAGTTCAAGGTTCATTTTACGGACAAGAACTTTTACCTACTACAAAAAGAAGTTTTTAGAATTGAAAAAGTTATTAGACGAGACTAAAGAAAAAACAAGCTTTAGTAAAATGGAAAGGTTATAGTGAAAAATTTAAAAGTTGGGGACCATTTAGCGATCTTTAACAAATTTAATTTAGAAATAAAAAGTTTAATTATATTAAATGAGCAATAAAAATCTAATTTCTAATAATAATGGAATGAAACAATAGATCAATTAAAATTTTTCACTTAACTAAACTAGCTGCTGCTTACAGAAAAATTTATAAATTTTGGGGAGAAATAAATACTGGGTTATATATTACAGCAGGTATTTTTGGTTGTTCAGCTGCATTAGTACTTTTCCCGCATTCCTATATTTGTAGCAGTTGCTGGCGCTGTTCCATCATTTAAATTTCCATATTTTTCTAAAAAGACTAAAACTTGACGACAAGAAATTTTTTTTAAAATCACATCACCACAAAATAAAACAACTTATAACAAAAGCCCCGGATTGGAAAAATTTAAATAAAGAAGATTTCCAAATAAAAGTTATTCAGGATATTTTTACAATACTATTAGAAATGCAGAAAGAAAAAAATTATTCAACACCTCTTGAAATGCACATGAAAGGGGAATTTTAAACTTAACGGATATAAAAGTAAAAAAGAAGAAGAGTTGTAATTTAAAAATTATTAAAGATTTTTCCCATAAGTATTTTTATATAAATGAGAAAAATTTATCAGTTGAAGGTAATATTGCATCAGGAAAAAGTAACGTTTTAGATATTATTAAAGAAAATAAACCTAATTTTAATATAATTTTCCAGAACCAATTCCAATGGCAAAATGTTATGGATCCAAGCGGAAATTCAATAATCTTTTTGAACTTGCGCCCGTCAAACCTCCAAAATTTTATTTCCCTTTTCAGCTAACAACTTAAATAGTCATATAAAAATGTTATCTTCTGTTAAACAGTTTGAGGTGTTTCTGTCCTTGAACGTTGTTATTTAACTAACAGTAACGTTTTACAAACAACCCTCACGAACAACGGTGTTATAAATGACCCCGAGTGGGCATATACAATCTTTTTTTAACTGATCATATTATAAAACCATATGGAAAAAACCCCAAATTTATGGGTTTGTTTATGTTAAAACCGACCCAGAAATATGTTTTAAAAGACTTCAAAAAAGAAACAGAAGGAAGAAAACAAAGTTGGGTTTTGATTATTTAGAAAAATACACAAATTACACGAAGAATGGTTAAACAGAATGTTCAAGAAGGTATTAAAATTTTAACAGTTGATAACAATTTAGAAAAAATGACTTTAAAATCTTATTCAAAAGATATAGATAATATAAACAAATTTCTCAAATCAATATAATTTCATTAGATGTGTTTTTAGAGATTTTATTTCTAAAGTATATTATATATATGTTAATAAAAGTAGATAGAATTGATTATATACCAAATAATCTAGCACTTTAGGAAAAATAAATGAATCCAACAAAAATTCATAAAAAAAAGTTCTTTAAAAGAAGAAATGTATATTAAATCAAAACTTAATCAAAAAGTTAGCGGATGGAAATATAAAAATCATGTCATTGAAAAAATAACAAAAGTTAAGATCCTTATCATCGTAAAGAAAATTATTTGAATGGGACGTGGTTTGTCTATTAACTGTAGAAAGAAAAATGCTGAAAGATTATGTGATTGATCCCAGGACAAATAATATTCGAAACAATTCCTAAAAAAGTTATTGGCAACCGATGTGGACACTAAATGAAGAAAAAACATATAAAAGCACTTATGCAGCTTCCAAAGCACCTAATATTAATTCAGGGTTAATAACAATGTTGCTGCAAAAGGAAAAAACCAAGTTTAAAAGTGAATATCAAAATCCCAGCGAAAAAGATATAAATTTAAATATTTTAATTCTTCTTAAAGATAATTTAAAACTTTATTTATTTAATTATTTTTTACTTATTTTTTTAATTATATTTTTTAAATCCTTTGTTCCTTAGTGATTTTTTTTTCTAAAAATAAAATATATAGATGGAAATCGAGAGATCAACACACAATATTATTAGAAATTTGAAATAAAAATTAACATGTAGACAAGAGACCAAAAAATCAACTATATTTAACTATAACCGACTCTTATGAAATACTAATCTGAACTTAAAACATTACAAGGTATAAAAATCAAGTTTGTTTAAAAAATAACTTTTGCAAAAATGGATAAACACTGATACAATAAATAAATCGGGGGGGGGGAGGGGTGGCTAATTTTCAATCAAAGGCTTAAGAAATTATTAACAACAAATGAAGATACAAAAAAACTTTACATCAAGCTTTTGATGAAATAAATAAATAGCAATTGGTATTTGGGCTATCTGAAGGAATTGGCAGGAGAATAGATCCAGTTGATGCTCATTATATAAATAGATATAAGTATAACGTCCATAAGCAGCTTCAAGTTATTTAGAATTACCAAAAACCATTACAACATCCAATGAAAGGATTAATAAATATAAAGAATGATGATAAAGAATGTTTAGATGGTGTCATTTAGCTACAAATTTCCTGTAACTAAATACATTCTGAAAGAGTTTCAAATTTATAAAAAACATATAAACGATCTGATTATACTGGAATAAATTTCCTGTTACATTAAATCAAATACCTAAAATAGAAGTTTTAAATGAAAAATCATTTAATATATTTGGTTATAAGAAAATAGTATTTATCAATGTACATATCAACTAACAATACGATGAACACTGTTGACATGTTGCTAATTACTAATGATAAAATAAACGCGACTGTAAAATCACCAGAGACCCCAGTCCCAACATTATGATAGGATAAAAGACTTTAATAGATTCATGTTTAATAAAACAAAAGATCTGACTAAAAAACATTTTTTGTAAATCATGTTACAGAATTTTTCCATACAAGAAAGAATATTAAATGAACACATACCAAATTGTTTAGCTAAGAATGGTATCCAAGCGTAAAAATGCAAAAGAGGGAATAAAGTACAATTTAAAAAATTACATAAAGTTTTAGCAGTACCTTTTGTAATTTATGCTGATTTTGAATCAATAACTAAAAAAGTTTTTAACTGCCTTACCACAACTGAATCTTCATTTACTGAACCATAGCAAAATCATATAGATTGTGGTTACGGCTATAAAGTTGTTTGTTGTTATGACGATAAATATACCAAACCAACCCAGATTATAGAGTCCAAATGCAGTTTGTAAGTTTACTGAAAAAATGTTTGAGGAAGAGGGAATATTGTCAATAAATATTTAAGAACATTTTAACAAAATTTGAAAATGTCAAAAAATGATTCAACCGATATTTAAAAAACAAAAGTTTTGTACATAATCAGTGAAAAAGAAAATATAGAAGGGAAGTGTCAGAACGTGATCATTGTCATACCATAACAGGAACAGTTCAGAGAAAGTGCCTCACGTCAGAATGTAATATTAATATTTAAAACTAACACATAAAATTCCTGTTATTTTTCATAATTTAAGAGGTTATGACGGTCATTTATTATGCAACAAATAGGAAATTTAAAAAAGAATTAATGTTATACTAACACTATGGCCAGATATATGGCATTTTTTATGATTTCTGAACTTGATCTTTACGATCCATTTCCAGTTTATGTCTCAAATCATTGGATAACAACCTAGTAAAAAATATTCAGAAATTAAATACTTATCTCAAGAAGTTTAATTTGTGAAAACATAATATATTAAAACAAAAGGTGTTTATCCATATGAATACATGGATCAATTTAAAAATTCAAGAAACAAAATTACCCTCCTAAAGAAGATAGTTATTCAATTTTAAATGAAACACACATATCCTGACAACGAAATATGAGCATGTCAAAAAATATCTGGAAAAAATTTAAAATAAAAACAATGGGAGAATATCATGACTAATATTTAAAAACTGACGTATTACTATTTAGCTGATTATTCGAAAATTTTTAGAAAACTAATGTTTGGAGTACTACAAATTATATCCTTGTCCATATTTTTATTAGTCCAGGGTTAGCTTGGATGCATGTTAAAAATGACTGGAATTAAGTAGATTTAATAACCTGATATTGATATGAATCCTTTTTATTGAAAAGGGACTGGTGAGAGGAATAAGTTATATTCAAACAGATACAGTAAAGCAAACAATAAATATATGAAAGATTATAATTCAAAAAGAAGAAAGCAAATACATTATGTCCTTGACGCCAATAACCTTTACGGTTGTGCTAGTGACTACTTTACCCTCTGGAAACTTTAAATTATATCCGAAAAACAAGTATAAAAAATTAATTTGCAAAAGAAAAACTAACTTTTATAGTTGAGTGTGATCTTGAATATCCAAAAGAAATTACATAAAACCCATAATGATTATCCCTTTAGCTCCTGAAAAATTAAAATAACCAGATCAATGGCTTTCTGATTATATAAAAATATTAAACAGAATTTTAAATCGGAAAAAGTTAATGTAAGAGAAAGTTGGTTCCAACTTTAATGAAAAACCAAATTATGTCAGTTCCATTATAAAAATCTTGAACATAACACATTTAGGTTAAAAGTAACAAAAAAATTACATAAAATATAAACTTTTGACGAAAGTCCCTTGTTAACAACGTATATTGGAATTTAATACTCAAAAAAGTCTAAAGCAAAAAATTCATTTTGAAAAGGACAATTTTATTTAATGAACAACGTCAGTATTCGTAAGACACTGGAGAAATTTAACGTAAGAGGGTTAAGATTAAATTAAACACATGATGAAAAATTTTTATTAAAATACCTCGCCAAACCTTCTTTTGTTATTCCACGATGTTTAAACTAGTCTAACCTTTTGTATTCATAGAATAAAATAGTTTGTTATCAAACAGACCTTGTTAAGGTTGGTATGTGCAATCTAGATATATCAAAATATTTTAATGTATGATTTTCATTATATTAAATTCAGAAAAGTACAAGGGTAATATGTAAATTATTGTTTACTGACACAGATTCATTATGTTATGAATAAAACCAAGATGCTAGAAAGACGTTATAAGGACAAAGATTTATTATTTGATAATAGTGATTCGATAGAAAATCGAAAATATTTATTTTGATAATACATATAAAAGTAATTGGAAAATTTAAGATGAAGCTGCCGGAGGGGCGGTGTAGTAATTGTTGAATTTGTTGGATTAAGAAGTATAATGTAATCAATATTTATAGAAAATGAAGTTTAACATAAAAAATGTAAAGGAATTAAAAAACTTGTTGTTCAGTAAAACAATAGTTTCATAATAAAAATTATAAAGATCCTTTGTTTAATCAACCCAAAGAAATCACAGACACCTTTAAAGTTATTCGTTCTGATAAACACAATTTACCAGTTATGTTAATAAATTAAAACATCTTTATCATGGTATGATGATAAAAGATATAAAAAAATATATTTATTTATTTCTTGATATGGTAATGATACAATAGCTTTATTCTTAAATTAATTAAAGTTTTATATTAAAGATTTTATTAAAGTTTTATTAAATTAAAGAACCATAAATGTATACGGAAATTTTTAAACTGTTATAAAGAATTAAAAGAAATAACATCTTTTATTATTAAATTATTACATAATTAATAGAAAAAGACTCATTTATTCTGTTATTTTTTTACATCGTAACTTTGAAAGAATTACATTTTCTTTATTTTTTATTGTAATTTAAGCTCCCTTTATCTAATTTAATTGCATCAACAAGGAAACATAAAAATGCCAATTAAAATTTAAATTCTTACATTATTACCTTTTTGAACTAAACCAGACTAGCTTTTACAGATCTCCATTGAAATACTCCACAATCGGTATCTGGGTATAACATGTTAAAAACAATGGATGTTTCATATTAAATGTCTTTCTATTTTATTTACGATTTTCATTATAATTATTGATAATTCCCATAAATATAATTATCCAGTTAAATAAATGTCCCCTTAATAGTTAAAATAATTTATAATATTTGTTCGCATATACTCTTTGATATATAAATTTATAGCATATTATACAATAACTCATAAATGTATATACCATCTAGTAACATTTTAAGAAAAATAACAATAATATCCGCAAAGTAACATACTTGTTTTGTCTTGATATTGAACATTGTTGTATTTTACCTTTTGGATATATACTCGAATTACTTCTATTGGTGGAGGTAATCCAACAAGGGTCGAAATACATGTTAATACTAACCAACCCAATGTGTTCAGACCAACATAGTCGTCCAAATTTATAATCCACACTCGTCCTTTTCTTTGAATTTTTAGTAAATTCATTTCTACTAATGCACCCATAAAGTATTTAATTTTATAATAGTTTAACCGCTTTTCAATTCAAAGTTAGAAATAGGGTTTGGTTTATAAATTTTATTTTTTTTTTTATTATAGGAATTCGTCTGTAAGGTCTCCGTTGAGAATCAATCCAGTAATCCATTTCCACTTAACAAAGAGATCAAAGGTATTCCAAGACTAGCAGCCAACATACCTAAAACCCTCCGCTCCTTGTTTTTGTTTTTGTGTTAATTTAGATCACTCCCCCAGATCCTACTATAGTTGCTTTCTTTGATTAGGTGTAAGATCTGGTGAATATCAATATTCCTAATCATATAGCTACTGAAATCATACCATTGTCCAAGTATTTTACGAACACCAGTAACTGCTAGCCCAGAACAAAGCACAAATCCCTCGAGGGGCTAATATTATGAGCTATTTTTGCTGCGCATTGGAAGAATTGTTTTTCCTAACAAACCAGCCAAAGCTCCTCAAAAAATCCACATTTTGACCTTGACTGACATCTGTATCTTAAATTGGTAATTCAAATCCCTATTATTCTGCAAACAGCTTTTTTAATTTGCTTAATTCGAGTTTTTGTTAAAAGTACAGGAAGTTCCACGTAATTGTTCATGTTATTAATCTAAAAGTAAGTGGATTTTGGTTGTTGTAGGCTGCCGGGCAAAATTTTTTTTTTTGTCCATCTGTAAGTTAACTTATATCCAATATAATTTGATGACATTTATATACTTTATATTTATTTAATTTATATTTATTTTATTTAATCAAAAACAAGTTCATTTCCAATAGTAGTTATTTTTACACTGTTTCCTCAAAAAATACAATTGCGTTAAACACGAATATTAGCTGCTGGGGAAATATTTTAAATTTAGCTGTTAATGAAATATGCTTAGGAATCTTCTTTATTACTCCTTTTTATATCCAAGTTTAAATGAATAAATCCAAACAACTTTTGAAAATTTGATCTATTTTTAAAAGATTCCAGTATTTTGTCTTATGTTTATAATAATAATTGAATACATTATCATCTATTTTGATATACTTGTGTATTCTGTTTCTGGATAAAAAACACCATTACCACTTCAAACGACAGTGCTCAAAATGCAATTATTATTTATCTACATTAACTTGAAAATGTATCTATAGATGTGGGTTATGGTCCTTGTGAAATACTTTTAATCAGGTCTTGTAAATCATACAAATACATGTTGTGGTTTTATTACACCAGCCGTTATTCTACAGGTTATATTAGTTTGTTTGTGTATCAGTAGATTGTGTTATCATTTCCCGAGGTAGACCAACTTGCTTTTGTAAATCTATCAGTAGCAATTAGATCAACCCAAATTCATTAAAAACCAAAACGTGGAACCCATATAAATTTAACTTGTTACAATTACCAACTGGGTCTCCGGCCACTCTAAAAATTAATTCAAAATTAAAAAATCAACAGTCAACAGCAGTGTTACGTTGAATTGGACTTGGAGGAATAATATTAGTTTCTAAACCTTGACAAAATGAATAATTATAAAAGGAATCTTTAGAATTTACCTCATTATTTTCTTGATTAAATCCTTCTAATATCAAACCCCGAATATTTTCCAGCGGCAGCAAACAGCAGTAGTATCTAAATAAATATATTCAATTGTATCCAGTTGATTTTGCATAAACTTCAATAGTTCCACCAAACTCTTTACTTTATTACTTGTATAAATTATTACAATCATCAAACAATTTTCCATTATGTTAAAACCCACTAACTGATCAAATAATGAAGCTGCATTATAATTAGAGCGATTGGGCGGCCCCTCAATACTCGGCACCATCAGCAAGCTTATTTACTTTGAAACTTACTTCAAAATAACATAAACCAATCAAAATATGAACTTCATCATTAAATTGTAAAGTGATATCCCGTTTTATTTGTTGTTTCACATTATTCCCAGGACCGATATAAAGCTGTATCTAATTGAATAGGAGTTAATTCATATCTTTCGCAAATTGTTTTGTTCTAAACTTGTATATATTATATATTTATTATATTTTTTTATTTAGGGGGGGGGAGTATGGGATAACTTTAGTTTTTTATTTTATTTTTTAAATTAATCTGTTAATACGTTTTGTGAGCTAAAGTCCCAATCCTGACAATATTCCCCCCCCCCCCCTTTTTAATTTATTCATATATGAAATAATCCTCCTCATTATCTTATTCTTATTATTATTTTTTATTATTATTTATATTATTCATTTTCTTGTAATTTCCCCTTAGCAATTAAATTACCAACTGCTGGAGCAGGTTTCCTATTTTTAAATTTTTCAACAATTTTCCTGCACTAAATTCCCAACTTCTTTCCAACCTTTTTTTGTTCCACTATCAAGTGGCTGCTTTTTCCTGCTGTTTCCAAAGCTTTTTTTTTCCCAGCTGTGCTAATTGGGAGGATTTGAATTAATTTTCGTTAAAGTGTCAAGATACCTGTTCCTCGTATAATTTCATCTCCCTGGAGCATCAACATAAATAAATATTCCTTTATTTTTTTGTCATAAACTTTCTTGTACATATATAAAACTAAATTTTTATAATTCACCAATTTCTTTAAAATTAGTGTAAAACTGTTTCACCTCATTAAAATTAATTATCTACCAAATACATCTGTAAAATATATTCTAATTGCATTTATATGATATTTATTAATTTCAGAATATCCAACTCTTTGTGTTCTTTTGTAAATGGATAAGCTCTTGCTAAATCTGCAGTACTTAAAGCATAGATAATATTCACTGAAAAAAAATTACCATCACAAGTGAATATCAATAAGAATCACAACGAATGTAAATTGTATCCACAGAGTTATTATATTTGGTGTTTTAGTTCCCCATTCATATTTTCCAAATTTTTTTTTCTCATCAAATCCAACAATGTATGAAAAATTTTGATATTTCCAATCCCAACTAAAATTATCTGTAATTGAAATCAAAAATCTTAAACTACTAAAACAAATTCCAAACTTATTGGAGCTGGAGCACTTTCTGATTTAATCAGAAAAATTCATAATCAACATTATTTATTTAATGTGTCCCTAATATAATTATTAATATCTGTGTAAACTGAAAAACCATTTGTAATATAAATAATTTTTCAATCCTTACCATTATGATAACGAATTCTTTTAATGTCATATTTCATCACTAATAAAATGCCAAAATAATCCATAGTTGTTAATACTATCCAAACCGACAACATAAGTTTTATTTTTAACTAAAATAAAGAACGCCTAAATCTAATTGTAAAATCACTCGGAGTATTTTTATTAACTTAAACTGTTTCAGAACTTAATACTATTTTTTGTTCCATTTATAAATTATCACACCTATCTATTAATTAAAATCTAATTCAAGAAAAATAATTTTTATAAACATTTCCTGTTTTTCTGGTAAAAGAGAATTCCATTTTTAAAAGTTCAACAAATTATTCTAATACCTCAAATTTTAGTTTCTTCATTATTAATTCCACATTAATTGAACCACAAATTAACTCCAAGTCATAACCACTCTTTTGATTCCTGGACCAACTCATAATCCCGGGGGGGGGGGGGGGGGGGGGGGGGGGGGGGCCCTGTCCCCTAATTACTTTTTTTAAGTTCATAGATTCTTTTAGTGATAGGTAATCCTGACATTTCCTGTTAATTCTTTAAATATTTTTATATGAATGAAATTTGAATGCGTTTTTTCTTATTGTTCAATCTTTTATTAATCAAATCAAATAATCATCATCTACTTTTATGGTTTAATGACTTCTTTACCAGTTATTCTATCCTTAGCAATTAAATAGTTTTGACTATAAAGTTTATTAAAGTTAATAAATTAAATTACCATAATGTCCCCATTTGGTGAAACTTAATATGGGTTATGAGGTTTTATTTCCCTGTCCATCTTGTCCAAAGTAGAAGCCATACCAAGAAATGCTTTCACCGGTCCTTTTGTACTTTATCAGTACTCTTGATCATGTTTTTAATTCTTTTGCATTCGTTCTCGTTTAATTTGGAACTTTTTGATTTTGATATTGCTAGTTATTAGAACCATTTAATTTTTTAAATAGCTTTCAGTAACATCAATTATTGTGTCTTTAAACCTCTTTATTTAATATTATTTGGATGAAGTATAACTTTGCATTTAAAATACCAAATATTTCAAAGACGTTTGGAATATTCATATTCCTTCTACAAACATTATTATCCCAATCACTTCCAATCTAAAACTTTGTTTTTTTAAAATTGTGTTATTTTTTTTTTTTGTTTTTTATTTCCTTTCTTTCGGTCCTTGTTCCCATTTTCTTTCTGAATTCTTCAGTTGTAACATGCTCACCTTCTTTTAATGGTTGTAATGGTTTGTTGTAGTATCCGAGGGTGGTTGTTCTTCATATATCTCTGCCAACCTTTTTAGATTATCTATTCATATATCTATTAGCAAAACTTCTGAAGTAACGCTAATTGGTTGTTTTATTCCAGGTAATGCTTTTAACTGACTTGATAATTGTTCTTTTTGACTTTCTATTTTTTCAGTAATTGGTTTATAAATTTCCAGTATACAATTCCCGAATATTGTAGCTTTTCTTATTTTATTTCTCTCATTAAATTCTTCTCTACGAGCTCTCATCTTAATTGGTCCAACTAATTTATTTTTCTTATTATCATTTCATTAAATTTTGATTGCATTATATAATAATGTAAGATACTGTAAAATAATGTAAACTAATATAAGATATTTGTAAAATAATGTAAAATAATGTAATATTAATATAAATGGAAATTCCTAATTAATGATACAAAAAATGATAAATTTCAATAACTTTAAACATTTTATCCTTTTATGGCAGATTCATGTTTTAGACTGTTAATATTTGGATCTTCTGGTCTGGAAAAAACAAATACATTAATGCATATACTTCGAAAACCCTAGATATTATGATAAATTATACTTGTATGCTAAAACTTAGAACAATCAAATATCAAGATTTAATAAATCACTTAACTCAAATTGCAAAAAAAATAAAGTAGATCCCAAATGAATACTTGAGTAATCATCTGATACCCCGACCAATTGAACCAGTGAAATCTTGAATCAAAAAAAAACAAAAAGTTATTAATATTGAAGATTTAGTATGTGAAGATAAAAAAGTCCCAAAAAGAAATAACAAAATAAACTTTATTCAAGGACGTCACAAAAACTGATGTGTTAATTATTAAAGTCAGTCTTACTATAAAACACCAAAGGAATATTTCGGATTAACTGTTCCCATTATATTTTATTTGAAAGTCCAGGAAAAATGGAAAATAAAAGGATTTGGTGATGAACAAAATTTAGACGGGGGGAGACTGGGGGGGGGGGGGGGGGGGGGGGGGGCGAATGCAACAAAATCAAAAAATATAATTTCTTATCTATTGACAAGGGCCAAGGAAGTTTTTAAGAAAAAACTTTACTGGTAATATATCATAATTATATAAAGGGAGTTTTTAATGATGTAAAACAAATTAAACACCTGACAGTATAAGTAAAGTTAAATTTTGATATTGATTTACGTGATTATGCTACCAAAAAGCAATTCAAAAAGCTTAAAAAAGGAAACGGAATCGTATCTTCACAGAAATAAGACTTGATAACACAATGAACATAGTGCATGGGATAAGGGAGGTAATGAAATAATCAACCTAGAGGAAATAACCACCCCAGATAACCCAACGATCAGTTCCAAGACGGTTTGTGTATCAAAAAATTCAAAGTGTAATAGATGACTATAAACTTGAAGACCAACACAAGTATAAAAACAAACACAGAAGAAGAAGTAAAGATATTGAAGAATTAACAAAAAGATATTAAAAAAGAATTCATTATTAATTACTCAATTCAAGGTAAAATTGAAGAAGAAATGAAGAGCTTGACTGATTCTATTAAAGAAACTTGAAGAGAAATCTGATTTGACAGATGACAACATAAAAGAAGAATTTCGAGTTAATTTAAACATTTTTATTCACTCACGTTCAAGAATTAAAAGATAGTATGATTAAACATGAAGAACTAAAAGACAAGATTCATTAAGCTGAGAAAAATTACAAAATATGTACAGTTAGAAATCAGAACAGAAATAAATAAACTAATACTGAAATACAAAAGGGAATCAAGATTACTCGATACATTTCAATAAATTGCAGAATATAAATCTGAACTGAAACGGCAGCTTCAGCAAAGAGGTGATGATCATGATACAGCATTAGGTAACCTAAAAGAAATTAATTCTAAAAATAGATGACTTTAAAAAACCAATTCGAAATTGGATTAGTAATTGTTGACAACCGTTCACCATTTATAATATGCAAATTAAGTAATATAACCAAAAAATTAACAAGAAGATATTAATGAAATTAATGATAAAAATAAAAAAATAATAAATGATTCTGGACCTGTAATTGAAAATCAGCTAAACCAGAAGAAGCATAAAGATAATTAAAATGATAAAATTAAATGATAAAATAAACAAAATACAAATGATTTGGACTCTGAAGTTTGAAAACTCAGCTAAACAAGGCGAATCAATCACTGCCTAAACCCAAGTAATTACTGCTAATACTGAAACAAAAACCGCTAAAGTCGAAGAAATTACCACTAATACCCAAGAAATTACAAAAGAAAAAAAATGTTTTCTTAAAACAAGAAACGACAATTAAGCTAGAACAAAAGGTGTGTTGACAATATATCAGCTTCTGACGTTGGCCCACAGAGACAACACGAGTTGATGATTTATCTGAAGTAATCTTAAACAAAAAAGAAAAACAGGAAATATATAAGATAACCTAGAAAAGTAAAACATGAAGTGTTTTTCTCTTGAATCCAATAAAAAAATTTTATAGAATTAGGTAAAAATGAACAAGTATTTTTAACCGTATGGAGGTGCCCTGGATATATTCAACATATGAAATCTGGCGTCTGGGCTATTTAATATATATCAATTAAGACCTGTAATTTAGCGTAGATTATAAGATTTATAAACACAAACCAAGAATATAAAATAATTCTAGATGTGACCTTTGAAGGTGTGGTTTATACCCTGAAAAAAACGGGAATTTATATAATAGAAAAAATATTATTAACGGGGGCACAGCCCAAGGTGAACCATAAAAACCGATTAAAAGGCCCAATATCACATATTATATTTATGTGGTGGAATGATAGGTTTCGGATGGTATGATGATCTATTTCTTTTGGTAAATTTAGCAGTAATATAATAAATAAACACTGAGGCAGCTAGGACTTTACACTGATCAGTTTAATATCTTATGTATAAAGAAAAAAAAATAAAATTTATTTAACACAAGGGACAATGTTTTGACATACATCCTTATACGATTCAACATCTACAAAGTAACATTTTCACTTAGGAGGGATAGATACTTAGATTCAACATAACGGATGAATCATAACCGAAGTGACGTGCCGATATAAGCAAACATTTGAATTAAAGCTTAATTAAAGATATAATTAATATGTGTACCCTGATCATATACTTACCAATTCCAAAATAAGATCAAAGAGACCAGAGGCCCTTATGTACATTTTATCAATAAAAATAATTTATAAACGTTTAATCATATTTTACTAAATGCTTTAACAATAATTTGTTAAAATCTGGTTTTTTTAATTGGCTAGCTTTGGATTTCTAAAAAGAGGGCGGCTAATTAAAATTGAAAAAAGTGTCCCAAAAGCGGCATTTCTTATACTACTATTGAAATTTTTTCTACAATGTAGAATTTCAGTAAACTCTGATTTTTCAAAACTTCAGAATATACCTAGAAAATTCAACATATAAAAAAGAAATGATCGTGTGCTTGATTTTTTGTTAGACTGATTTGAAAAATTTGGACTTCACGCCATATTTCATGAGAGTCTACGGAAAATCATAACTTTCATAACATTTTCGCGAATAGATTTTTTTCTACAACGTAGATTTTGATGAAACTTCTCACAGTTGTAGATAAACATGGGGCCTATAATTTGGTGAAATAAAATGGACAGGTCCGTGTGCTTATTTTTAAGATATTTGACCATGATTAAAGTAAACCGAACATTTCACGCTAATTTTAAGACATTATTTTGATTTTTTAGCGTGTCATATGTTTTCATATCATATTTTGACTTTAGAAATATAGTAACAGTGCCATTGTAATAAATTTATTCACAGGTTTCGATTAAATCATAGAATTATTTTCATTTTCGTACGCCGAATCCAGGCTTTATTCTACGTTTTCCGGATAAATGACGTTACGCCATCACTTCCGGTTTATCAAACGTGCAGAACTACCTTAAGATACCGATTTCGGAAAAAATAAATGACGTTAAAAAGATTCGCGTACATTTCAGTTAATATAGATCTACAGAAAAATAAGAGTTTTGGAATAGCCAACGTATTTGCGATTATTGTCATTCTAAAACGCTAATTTAAAGGCATATGGTCATGTTTGCTTGGTGTTTACATCTTCAGTTGAGTAAATGTATATATGTTCATGTATAAACTTTTTAGCATGGCTGACGTGAAACGAAAATTTGAAAGAAGCAACACAGTTTATGCATATACAAATACAATACAGAAACTTAATACAAAATCAATGTACTTAGTACATAATATATTTTGTCAATCTTCTTAAAATATTATTATATTTTTGAAATTCAGCACTTGGATAAATAGTGCGTATCACATGTCAGATCTAAAAGATCAAATGTTGTCATAAAGTTATACTTATAAGTTGATCAAAATCTAAAATGTCACACATTTATATAAAAAAAAGTATAAACGGGAAGATTCCATACTTACGAACAATTAATAAGTGTATCTGATATAAGTTCTTAACTTTTAAGTGACCATATATTTTTGAGAGAAATCTTATAACGAAGTTTTGAAATGCTGTACGTAGATCTAAAATCGTGACTTTTTAGAAATGATATGTTCAAAGGCGTGTTAAGAACAAAACCTCATGATTGCAAGACTTCATTCTGTTGTAATGTCAAAATGATTCAATTTAGAAAGTATATCAACATAAAGTCAGATAAGCGCCACGTTTTATTTAGGTATGCGTAACATAAAACTTCTTTCGCAAGAGCATGAACCAACTGACAGCGACAGTGTAAGCTGGAATATAAACTAACGGGCGCATAGGTTGTGCGAAAACTATGCTATAAAGCATGGCCGTAGCTTGTGGCAGTTGGTCTGCTGATGCGTCAAGTGTGGTGTGCTGTGTGTTGTGTGCTTGTCACCTTCCGCTTTCAGCCTCCACCGCTGGCTAGCCTTCTGGTGAAAAAGGAGCCGAGTGCGTAAGTCTTCCCTGCCAGTACATAGCATCTCTGCAGACAAGCCCTTTTGCAGTGCCTCTCAGTTGGCGCCACACGGTAACTGAGCACCTTGCGGCCTCAGGCAGAACTGCAGGGGACTCGGAGGAGGTCTGTCCCAGACATGTGGCATGCCAGACCCACCGGTGTGTGGACACGCCCTAATGCCTATGAACAGACCCCCAGGTATGGGACAAATAGCTCATGTGTTCCCAGGATAGGGTTTTAACTCGGAACTAAGGGTGAAGTAACCCCGAAAGAAACCTAGAGAGTTGAAGACAGAGGTGCTGGGCCATTGGCACTCTCTTAACGAACCACAGCACCATGCAATATCGCTATGACTACACAGCATCCGGTATTCAAAAATGTGGTGCTGAATCTCCGGGGTCACTCCAAAGGGATTCAGTGCCGGTCTGTGAGCCTCGACAGAGTCCCCCCACAGCTACTGGGGGTCCCTCCTTCAATCCACAACATGCAAAGAGAAGAAGGAGGAACATACCAAGAAGAATAACCAATTTGCATCAACCTTTCAGGCTGATGCATTGGAATGCAGAGGGTGTCTTCAACAAGAAAGCAGAACTTGAGCATATCCTCCATGAGAAAGACATCAATGTCTGTTGCATTCAGGAAACTCACCTACAGCCAGAGAAATCCTTCAAAGTCAGAGGATACCAGTGTTTCCGCTGTGACAGAATTGGCAGACGAAAAGGAGGCATCATGACATTGGTCAGGAACAACATCAGCGCTGTCCAGACCAACACGCATATGGATGACTCCGAGTTCCAAGTTCTGAGCCTCAGAAAGAACGAGTTCAGTTTGAAACTTGTGAACATATACTCTCCAAGTGACAAAGCTCTGTCCCTTGACAAAGTTACAACTGATGAAACCAGGTTCATCATTGTAGGAGACTTTAACAGTTACTCACAAAGCTGGGGATATGACCACCTGGATAAACGTGGAGAGGAAGAGGAGACCTGGCAAGATGATAACAAGCTAAACCTCATCAACAAGCCAGATGATCCCTCAACTTTTTACTTCAGAAGCTGGCGAACAACATCAACCCCTGATTTTGCTTTATGTACTGATGACATACATGGACATGTCAAGCGGGAAGTCAATGAACAACTAGGAGGTAGCGACCATCGCCTAGTCCAACTTACTATGGACAGTATAGCCTCTACTTCACCTAACATCCCCAGATGGAACTACAAGAAGGCCAGGTGGACCTTTTACCAAAGTCTGAGTGATGAGCTCTGTAAAGGCATCAGAGTGGAAGGTAGAGACATCAACCGGGTTGTCAAATACTTCAACGCCTGTATACTTAAGGCTGCTTACAGCGCCATTCCAAGGGGAGCAAGAAAGGACTATAAGCCCTACTGGAGTGATGAGTTGGAGAATCTACAGGCAAAGTTATCAGAAGCCAGGGAGGAAGCAGAAAACAATCCCTCACAAGAAAGTAACCTCTCTCTACAGCAAGCCAAGGCCAAATTCCTCAGGCACAAACGGGAAGCACAGAGGAAGAGCTGGAGAAACAAAACAGCCTCGCTCAACCTAGAGCGAGATGGCCAAAAGCTGTGGAGATTGACGAGACAGCTGAACGATGAAGAAACAGGAAGAGGCTCAGTAACTCTGGAGGAGAATGGTGAACTGTTGACGGGTAAACAAGCGGCAAACACTTTTGCCTCTAACTACAAAGATGTTTCCAACATCCCCATCAACAGGGAACGGCAAAGGGAAGCCCGAAGCAGGGTCTTAAACTGCATGTGCTACAGACAGCTCTTAGGCAGTTGAAGGCAAAGAAGTCTCCTGGACCAGATGGAGTCACAAATGAAATGCTGACCCATCTAGGCACTGAAGCAATTTGCAAACACATGGAAATTTACAACTACAGCTGGACACAAGGACTGCTTCCACAGATATGGAAAGAGGCAGTCATGATCCCCATCCACAAGAAAGGGAAGGATCCAAAGAAGGCTGCAAGCTACTACCCAATCAGTCTAACCAGCTGTGTTGGAAAGACCATGGAGAGTATTGTGAATGCACACCTGAAGTGGTACATGGAGACTAACAACCTATTCGCAACGCAACAAGCTGGCTTCAGACAATTCCGCTCCACTGAGGACCAGACCACTTATCTATCGCAAGAGATAGAGGACGCCTTCCATGAGCAAAAAGTTGTGCTTACAGCATGGATTGATCTGCAGAGGGCATTTGACATCTGGACTGATGTACTCCTCGTCAAGCTGATGAGGACTGGAGTAGGAGGTCACATGCTGAGGTGGATTAAGTCATACCTCCACAACAGGAGAGCAAGATGCCAGCAGTAGGAAGTTCCTGTTGCGTCATGGTGTCCCACAAGGCGGAGTCTTATCCCCTACACTCTTCTTGCTTTTCATCAATGATCTGGTGTCTGAACTACCAAAAGGAGTTAAGGCTGCTCTCTACGCTGACGATCTAGTGTTATGGTGTAAGGAAGAACATGCCACTACAGCCACATACAGGATGCAAGAAGCCATCAACAAGCTTTCAGCTTGGGCTGACGATTGGTGTGTATCGATCAATACAGAGAAATCGTCCACCACACTATTCTCCCTGTCGTCAAAGCAGAGGGCGGGTAAAATCAAGATGGGAAATACTTCGCTGATTGAAGCAAGACGAGGCAAAATACTCGGAGTGACCTTTGACAAACGGCTAACCTGGAAGCCCCACATTAGTCAAGCAGAAGGGAAGGCCCGTAGGAAGCTTGCCATGATGCGCAAACTTGCTGGAACAACGTGGGGAGCAAATGAGCAAATACTCAAGACAGTATATCAGGGAACAGTGAGACCCCATTTAGAGTATAGCTCAACAGCCTGGTCCACTACTGCCAAAACTAACCAACAGGCTTTAGACAAGGTCCAGAACCAAGCATTGCGGATCATGACAGGTGCTACAAAGTCTACACCAATCTCCATCATGGAGAAGCTAGCAGGCACACAGCCGTTACAAGACAGAAGACATGCAAAGGTTCTGCTTCAAGCAGAGAAGTTCAGGTCTTTTCAAGACCATCCCATGAAAGCCAAGCTAGATGGCTACACAAAGAATCGGCTCAAACGTAGCAGCTTCGTACATGAGGCAAAGAAACTCAACCGAGAGTTCAAAATTGAGCTGAGCATACCAACGACTCCCCTAGGTAGTGAAGACATTATAAACCCACTAGCGAATGATCTGTCCTCAGTGACTGTGAGACTTGCTGTTCCTCGTCTTGACCGCGGGAAGCAAGAGGATGAAGGCATTCGGAAGAGCCTCACACTTGCTATGATCAATGAAGACTATCCTCCGGAATCATGGACTCATGTCTATACAGACGATCAGCCGCATTGCGCCGTCAAAGATGGAGGAGCAGGAGTTTTCATTCAATACCATCTGGCAAGAGAGAAACACTACATGCAGCCACATGAAACACTGCAGCAATTACAAGCAGAGACTGAAGCACTCATGAAGGCCGTCTCAATGGTTGAAGACTCGGCAGAAGAAAGCTTCTCAGTCGTCTTTCTCACAGATGCACTGTCTGTCATGGAAGCTCTGATCAACAATAAAGCTCCGCAGCTAGCCAGGAGAATGCAGAGCCTGCGTATAACCTGCAAAGTAGCACTTCAGTGGATTCCATCCCACTGTGGACTTGCAGGCAATGAAGAGGCAGACAAACTGGCTAAGCTAGGAGCTCAGTCAGAACAACCAACAAAACCTGTGAGTTACAAGGAGAAAGTCACCATCATCAAGGCACTAACGAGACCAAGGATGGAGGAAGATGCTTTTCAGCTCCTTCATCGGTCTGAACAAGTGATGATGGTCAGGCTCCGCTCAGGGCACAACAAGCTCAATGCTCACATGTACAAGAAATACAGACTGACATCATCGCCAACTTGTCCATGTGGTGAAGAAGATCAGACTGCAGAGCATATACTTCAGAGATGTAAAAGGCATGACCAGGAGCGAGCTGCGACTTGGCCGATAGATACCTCAATCCACCAGATATTGTATGGAGGCATTGAGGATCTGCGGCAAACCACAAGTTTCATCGAGGCTACTGGTCTGACAGTGTAGTCGCGAACGATAAGAAAAAGAAGAAGCATGGCCGTAGCGACTATTGAGGCAACCGATCAGTATGATCAAGTATGTATTTGGACTCGAGGTCATATTTGCTAGACCAGATACAAAATTTTCAACCCATATTTCTAACTTAAATTGCCAAGTTATTATTTTCTTGTACATGTTGGCGATTCTTGGTCTAACTATATCCGTTTTCGGGACTGTGTACCTACGCACTCTCGCTCTCTAGTTCATACGTATGAATGCCACGAGAGAAAAAAAAACTCACCTGTCTCCCAAGTGGTGTGGAAAATCGTATATCAAAATGACACTCTGCCAAACATTCATGTGTTTTATTACTCAAACAGTACTGTTATAGTATTTTAATTTTTCCATGTATAAGGAGTCATATTCAGGTTTGTCTTATACAGCTCCTCTGTCCCAAGGAGCTATGTACGAAAACGTGTGCCGAATACAGCTCCCCGGGAAGCTATATTCGAAGGGAGCTATATGGGGTGTTACAAATATGTCTTCAATTTTCATTTTCGAATAGGTATGTTATATGACAACAGCGTAAAACACGATACGACGTTATAATTATGTGGTATTTATGAGATATTTCAGTATCATACTTCAGTTGGTGCGCGCATTTCAGATATCTTAATGCAAGTGGTCTCATATTATAGAGATAGTACCCAAATTTTAAATTATGAAAAGCAATTGAAAAATTCATGTTTGTTGCTTATATATAATATGCAGGACCAAAACATCTTGAATTGATCATTTTGAGCATGTTGTTTTAAATTTTTGTTAATTTCCATGTAGCCGCTCCTGCAGATAGTCCTACCTATCAAGCTATTGATAATTATTGCGGGAATAACTTCTCTCAATGACGGAAAATTGTAATTTATGAAAATTGTATGATATCAGAAAATGTTGTAAGTCTAATAAAATTAATTCAGATCGACTATTTAATCTGAAATTTAGATATAATGTTATTCGAACAATATCATATATCATATTTAAAAATAAGAAAAACTATTCAATATTTACCATGAAAATTAACATTACATTGAAATGACTTTTCACTAAGCTGTGACATACAGATGTATGGATGAATGCAAGGTAGGATTATTATCTGAGTCATTGAGTGTTATGGTCTCTCAAGCAGGTTTGACTGTACTTAAAATTCTAAGTATAGCACTGAAGGCTATTTTAGGCTGACCTATGTCAGGCTGACATATTAAGATATCATTTCATGATTCAGACACGCAAGTAAAGAAAGGAAATTTTAATAAAAATTTCAAACGACTTACCAAATATAATACTAAATCAAGTTTTGCAGTCAAAAAAGTTACTCATTAAGTTACACTTGCATCGTAATCTAAACACGCTAAATGAAACAATATATACAATACTGTGGAAAAAATGATTTTAAAATGTATGAAGCGTAGTGAATGCCGCAAGGTAAGTTTTTATGCCTTTTTAGTTGTTTGGATCTCATTACTTGGTAATATGGGCATAAGTTGCAGTGTCATTGAATTTGTGAAATAAAATAGGAATAAAAAGCACCTACTGTAAATGAAATGATTTAATGGAAGATGTGAAATTCAAAAGATTGCCTGAAGACAGCGTCTTGTAGAAATGGGAAATGCATTTAGCTACCTTTATACCACGAAGAGTAGCTAAACAATTTTCCGATTTAAAATTTAAACCTCTTTCGGGCAGCGGTGTGAAATCTAATTACACGCTTATACACTTACCATTGCTACATTACATACAATGTATTGTTCAAGATTGTACGATACTACACTATGTCTACCTCTCACATGTACATGTGATTACGGTGTTAAAACCAAGATGTTGTAAAAGTTGCCAATCGTTAGTTAAAACTGATATAACTTACTACCTAAAATTACATTAAAGCTCAGTCTCGACTTTTCTCAGCTAGAGCTGGGCTTAATTCTATCAAATATCGAAAGAAGCAATAAAACAGATCAGGCCAGGGTATGAGGCTAGTGCCAAGGGTATGAGGCTAGTGCCAATGTTGGTGCATATATTAGTAAACAGTATTTTTGTACATGTAGATTTATCAGACCTCGACGTTTCAGTCGTTCAGTTAAGACGTTCCACTTTTTAATGAAATTTATTAGCAAGTGCAGCGAGTGATAAAACACTTCTGTTGCATATGCATATCTGAAACTCTGGGATACGGTCAAAATAAATGTATTATATTTGCTTAATGCAGATTTTGGTATTCCTAGTTCTACAGCTTAGTAAATATTTCACAATTGTAATTCGTTTAATAATTTCTACTTTAGACCTTTATTTCACTGTAAATGTTCATCTTGCTTAAATGTAGATGATACCATACTGGTTAATACCAACAAAAGTTTTACCACTATTACAAGAAATGGATATCAGGTTAACATAATCTGATATCCTTTTATGGTCGTTTCATGATTCAGACACGCCAGCAAAGAAATTTTAGTATTATCTTCAAAAGATTTATAAGATATAATACTGAATCAAGTTACCGGTCAAAAAATGTCTACTGTCTGTATCCAAATCACGGTATAATATGTTATCAGATACATTTGCGTCATAATCTAAACGCCGCTAAATGCAAACAAGTATCTAAAATACTAAGAAAAAAATGGTGAAACAGCTTTCAAATGTAAATAGCGAAATGCATACCCACAAGGTAAGTTTTTTCCCCTTTTAGTTGTTTGGATCTCATTACTTGGTAATATGGGCATAAGTTGCAGTGTCATTGCATTTGTAAAACAAAATGGGAGAAAAAAGCTCCTAATAACTGCGTTCGAATAATATAAACAGAAAGAAACCATAATACTGTAAATGTAAGGTAATTCAAAAATAGCAGGACAAAACGGTGTTTTATACCAATGAGATACGTATTTAGCTATTTTTATTCCAAAGAGCGTGACAGAATAAGTTTCCAATCAAATTTAGAATTTAAATGATCAACAGCAAAACTCTTTTTATATCTCTGCCCTGATGATTATGACATGAAACCGGTAGGTAGACAGAAATACAGATAGAGGAAACCCATTGGATGTTTTTCTTTTTTATTTATTATATACTTGTCCAGGAGTAACTTTTAATATTTTCTATTATATCCTTAGTGCCTGTCTAAAACAAATTATGTCAAACATTGTAGATACTAGTTTAAACTTTTATCTTCCCTATTCAGTTTCAAATAAGCTCCAGTATTGTAGTATCAGCCGAAGTGTTGCCCATAAGTATATCAAAGCAATGTCTTAGTATTTTTTATTCGGCACAATAGAATAGTCAGTTTGCGAAGCTTCTTGATTGGCTACTTAATGATTAATGCCTGTAAGTGACCGCTAAGGCAAAATGTACTGTATACGTCTATCACAGTTAAAACATAAATGTCCTTTATATGTGATAAAATAGGCCTGTTAAACCAACCAAATAGCTGTTTCTAAACATTCACCGGGCAAGGACTGCATTTTTCATTCGTAAAACATTCGGATCCCGAATTAATATTTGCATCCCTCCCATCGTCATTTCGTACTTGGGCACATATAGCCGGAGCAGTGATTTACGGAACCTCGGGATCGGGAGGTAGGGGCACTAGAAAAGTTTACATACCTACGTTTCTAGCTACATTATGTCTAATTTCCTACAATATAAATCTTTTTTTTCAAACCTAATTTATTTCAAAGTATGGTTAAGATTCAAAATAAATCGATGAAATTTTTGGTGCCAAAAGCAAAATCATTTGAAACTTAATGATTTATCATTATTATTCCTTCTCTTGAGAAGGAATATCTTAATTCAATAAGTCACACTTGACTGAGCTACTGATGACGAAAGCTGTTGTAATTACAAGCTGGCCAATTAAACTCCCTGACCTTAGAAATAACATCTGACGTTAAACTATTCTTTCTCAATTGAGGGGACTCCATGGGTTACACAATCCTATACCCGAGGATGATTAATTGATTCTTTTATTTCCTCCTGAACATAACATATATACATTCACCAGATAGACATATATCAGCAAATTTAAATGTAAACAACCAAATATTACCTTTACCTTCAAATGCATGGTTAATATATGAAAACAAACCCCATTGCGACCCTCTAATTATGTGTAGCAAATTCACACACCGAATACCAGGTCAATGTCTTATTGCCGTATTTACTCTACTGAAAGAGGTAACAGATTTAATTTGTTGTTGGATTTAACAATTTATGTTAAATAACTAGCGTAAATACTTACCTGATATTTTTTGGCAGTATAAAACAGACATTGCAACTAAAATTTTACAAGATGGTCATTTTATATTTATATAGATGTGCCCTAGAAGGAACTTTTGGTATGCTTTAACATGTAGTTTATATGTATTTCATTTTTATCAAAATATCATTGATGGAGAACGGCGCAGTTTATTTTTCTACGCCGCCAGGAGGCGGTGTCGAGTATATCGGATACACTTTTATTTTGGACTCTGTAAAGATGGTAATGAATAGTTTCGGAATGATAAACTGAACACAGTGAATAGTTTGTAAAAGAATCCACGATATTGCACAATAGATTTTAGTGAATAAACAAAACATGGAAAAAAGAAAACATAAGAAATGTATGTAATGCAACTTATTATGTGATATAAAACAATGTTATCTGTCTTTCCTATCCTTATTTGTCGAGCAGAAAATATTTTTTTAATTTACAATTTCGTCAAAATGTTGATCAGATTTATTGATAAGGGAGGTTACTCTGTAAGTCAAGTTTTCTATTTCTGACCTTAGCATGACCTACTTACCTATCTAATTTTCTATAAATAGAACACATCGCAGATATACCATACTGCAACGTGTGAATTGCGGACACGGGAGCGTTCATGTATTTTACAATAAACTTCGAGAGAATATTAAGAAATAAAACTACGAAAAATTACACATTGCCTGCATAAAATTCCTTGAAAAAAAACAGCGTATTAACAAATTAAATACAGGAATCAATACGCATATATTGTTGAAATGAACGTAGGAGGAGCCGCTGTTAACTTATTTTTTAATCTTTTGTCTTATTTTCTTTGTTGATACAGTGATGTAATTTCAGAATGCGCACATTTTTGCAGATTCCTTTTACAGTTGTATATTTATTAAATTGTTATGGTTACCTTAATTTTGAAGCATGGAGTTTCCCATTTGTGACCACATGTACAAATGGTCAGAATATTTCTAAATTTCTAAGATAAGACTCATCTTTGACTTTTCTTTTCTTTTATTTTTTTGCTTATGCGTCATATACTTATTGTTTACAGATATTCACTGTCAGCTAAGGTGTGCAATAAAGGGCCATCATTTGGCTGAATTTGTCAGTGACAAGTTAATTCTTCTTTAAAATGTGGTAAGATCGAAATATCAAAAGCCATGGGACCATAACTTATCAAAGCATCAGTGACTTTCAAATAGATTTCCTCGCTGAATTTACATTTTCATTAATTTTATATGACTAGTCAGTTGCTCTTCTTGTATTATATCTTGTTACTTGTTTCATTTTTCATTTTTATACTTTTATAGATAGTTTGTTTTTGTATCTGTCCATTCCTGTCTAACTTTAAAAAAAAAGATTTTCATCAAAACATTTTCTACACTTTGGCAGTGGGTTATTATGCTTGCTAAATTTCTTGTAATATTAGATTTGAATCTAGACATTGACATATTCCTAGTAACCTTACGGTTCAACGAAGACTTCAAGTTTACCATTCGTTAAAAAAAATGAATTCTATGATATTCCAAAAGTATATTTATAAGAAAGATTCATGATATTTGCTTTGTGAATAGGAGCAATTTAGAGATTATCCATGTTATATCATTCTTTTCTTGGACAAGATTTTTAGTTGTTCTGGCACCGGAAACTGATAATCTGCATTCTGAAATCTATAATGTAGGTGACTAACGTCCATGAAATTTCATCAGTGAATAGAAAACACTCATTACATGATATGATAATAAAAATAATGGTTTCTGCGAACCACAACTTTGAAATAATTATCTTTCAACATTTCCTCATTTCTCAACAAACTGCATTTCTGTGAAACTTCATACACATGCTCCTGCATATAAGAACATTTCATAGGTGCTGACCTTAGTTGGTGAAATAATTATTTTAATTTTGTATGTAAAGGGACCACCTACTCGCTATGTCAATGTCATTGCAGGTAGAGGATTTGTAATGCATGGTAATACTTTTCTATCATGCTTATTCTTCATGCTCTTAACAGTTTATAACATATATTGTATTATGTGCCAATGTTGATAATTTTTAACCAGTCAGACTAACCAAACTAATAATAAGATAATTTCTCATATTGCAATAAATGTACTTCAGACACAACACTTGGCGGCGTCTTTGATGCTTGCATCAATGAATTTCCTTGTCATTTATTTTGAAGAAATTCCTGTTGAAACAGACGATAGGTAGAACATGTGGTATCGTGAGAAATTGATGAAACTCCATTTATGCTGTAATTATTATGGATTTGAATGTTCTTTTCAACCTAATGAAGTTTTATTTTAATTTGACGCCGCAAACAATTTGTTAAAACGCATTTTGCTCTTACCTCTGTGGCGAGTTATACTGATACCCAGTCTTTGTAGCAACATCCTTGTCGTTGTATGAAAGAAGATTTTTTTTATAGAAAACTAATGTCCTTTTCAGCATGAGAGCAGCATTAGACGGAACTTTGATTTTAGGGAAAACTGTTTGAACATTTTTACATTTAATTTTACTCGTATGAGATAAATCCACAGCTTCATCAAGAAGAATATTATAGACATACACCTCCCAAAAAGTAAGTCCTGTGTTGCATCCGAGACCTCCATCGCAAGTGAGACATTACAAACGAACCATAAATCGGTATTAGTACCCGGGTAGATCGCGGAGTGAAAGGGTAATTTTTCTCTTTAATATAAAAACAGCGCAACAAAGTGTGTTTTTCATATCATATATCCTATTTTTAGGGGAGCCCCCACAAACTCTCCTATGGAGGAGGGTGGGACACAACCTTCCAAATTAATGCCTGTCGGGGCAGTGCCTTTTAAGATGGTGACTCAAAACATATCCTTTTTTCTCATAATCTTGGCAGAAAAACAGGGAGGCACCGGCCTCCATGTGCCTCAGTGTAGCTACGGGCCTGGAATAAATTACGAACGTCATCGAATGCGCGGATAAAGTGAGATCGATTAAACATGTACAGTAGACGAAAACTTTAAACTAGGATAAATTCTGTACAATATTAAGAATAAGATTTGTTGCAAGCCAGAAACAAGAGGGCTGGATAATCGCAAAGTTTCAGGATTATGCGGCGGTTAACTTTTGTTGTTTAGGTTATAATGCAGTGATTCGGTCCAAAATGTGCTTCCGTGGTGTAGTCGAAAGAAGTCCCTAATAAATAGATCGAAAGAAGTCCCTAATAAATAGATCCTAATTTTTTCCATTTTTCGAGCAATTTCGCGTAAATCGGGGGCCAAATGGGCATTATTTCACTCGTGGAATGAATTATACATAAAATAGTGCTCTATTCATGCTAATATTCGCATGTTTTCGAATTGTTTACTTGAAAACGAAAGTAGGGTGTTTATTCTGCGGACCGCTTTCTGAAATGCGGCAATATGAGGGTACCTGACTTCAGTTGACTTGCATTTCACTGCATACTATTCAACACCGCTTTTTTTCTTTTCGTTTTCTTGAAGCAAATGTATGGATATCTTGTGGAAAATAGGTCTACGACGGAATGAAAATCTAGAAATTGTAACAAAATTGTTCTGAAGTAGCTGAATTTTATATGAACCAAAGAACAATTTCTTTTATTGGTATATAGCCTTTATTTACGTTTCCAAGCAGGTGCGCGTCACGCGCAGACTGTGTCACTGTGGTAAACTGTTAGGATTATTCCTATGTACGAGAGATACGAGTGTTTCTTGAAACGCACATAAGTGCAATTTTATTCCAGTCCTAACTTTACACTTATGAATAAGACTTACGATTCTTTATGAAACGCATCCCCGATTTTTATCATTTGATTACAATGTCCGTCCTGTTATTAAAATGCGAATGCTAGGTTAAACTTCTGTTCAGAAGGCAACATTTTCTCACAGAGTTTAGAAAGTGATTCCTTATTTTAGCTCTTATACAGTATCATTTCTGTTTGGTATCATGGTTAAAGAACAAGCTTCAGGTTACATAAATTGATAAGGCAAATACTTAACTTTCATTATAGGTTAAATATAAATTATATATCATTATATCAATGTTATTATTTTAAACGTTTTTCAGTTTATCTACATCTAATGCGATATCATTTTACGTTTGTGGAACTCAGAGAGAAGGTAGAGGACATATTATTTCACGATTATCCTTAAAAAATTAATTTCCCTTAATAAAATAATAATTTAAAAATAATTTTAATTTTATTTCAATTAACTCAATCTCAAACAGAGACAAATTTCACAGTGACTACGCAAAACGATCAAACGATCGCAGAGAATTCATTATACCAAACATTTTGATAAAATAAACCTCAAAGTATTGCGTAACAATTACAAAACAAAAAATAAAACTGTCGATAACATTTTTTTCTGGGGAGCCTCAAGTACACGAATTCAATCGGATAGAAATTACGCTCCAACACTGAAAAATTATGGCCTTGCTCTCTGAATTCAAAAATAACCATAGGACAGAACTAAAACGTACCTACATTTCTTCCACAGTATGTAAACTAAAGAATAAATGCAAAATAAAGAACATTTACAACATGTAACTCGGTATTTTCAAAGATGTTTAAACCTCCATCCTTTGGTATCAGGGGTTAAATTCACTTTAAACAGCCAGAAATGGCTAATCAAATGGAAAAAAAATCCGCTTTTGTACAACAAATCAATAATAAGTCTTGAAAAGAACAGTTTATCTTACTAGATAAACGAAATAATAATGAGAAAAAAACATTTGGTCCCAGTTGGGCTTGAACCTACGTCCTCCTGAAAACTTAGTAGAAGTAGGAGGTACACCATTACGGGTAAGTCAATTTTCCTAACTATCGTGTAAGGGAAGGAACAGGACTAGATCATAATCATCAACAGTCCGGTTAGTAGCGAGGTTTGAACCTAAAATTTCCATCAGACCGACAAGAAAATCGCCCCTTCAGTACTTCAGTGCTTTGATTTGAAAGGTGGATACTTTACACACAATCTTATGATTCATCAGATACATATACACCCGATTCGGGAAGCAAGAATAGTTTGTCTAAAATAAATAATTTAAATAAATGCCTATTAAACACATTTTGATTTTTGTATCTCTGTAGTTACGGTGATTCTAATGTACATGTGTACAGGTGAACATGTTAAAGATACGGTTCAAATATAATTATATACCCATGGGTCATATCTTGAAGGTCTAAAGAAAACAAAATCGATTTTTCCCTTAACCGTATTTTGCGCAATATTCCAACGAAAATGACCCTATTTTTTCCCCAAAATTAGACTTTCACTATTGACTTCAATGGAAAATAAGGGTGGTAATATAAACGGTTCAAAAGGTAAGTGAAATACTAAACATACAATTCCTAAAATTATATCATCATTTAGAGGAAAGATTAAAACAACGTTTGTCGCCGAAGCAAATTCGTTATCTTAAACCATTTAAAAGATAAAACGAATAAACTGAATTTATCCCACTTTATTTAATGTGTCAAAAAACGATAGTACCAATTATTGGAAAAATTGAAAGTTCAATACGTTTGTTTTCATTTTTACATGTCGTTGCTTGGTTATATTTGTATGTAGATTCCTAACCTTGTCTTACATTAAACCTTTTTATTTTGTTTTGCCGATTTTGTCAAACGGGGGAATGTACAAACGAGAACACTTCTGTGGGCGCGCGCTGTTGGTAAACGTTTTTTTTTTTTTTTTTTGATATGCTCTTCCAGATCCAAAGTAAACAGCCTAATTATACTTGCAAATAATTCTTACTCCCATTGACTGCGTCGTTCGGTTAAAAAAAGTAAGTTTAAAAGTCACGATTTAATTATTGAAGATATGTAGTTATGCAGCAATTAGAAAAAAAATATTTATTTATTTAAAAGAATTTGAATCTAGAATGTTAATAATAGTATCCGTAAAAACTCTTTTGGAAGTACAGAACACAATCAAATAATTATTGCAGACACGGTTTGATTCAGTCAGAGACGCAATAAAATGTGCACACCCCCCACCCCCACCCAAGCACAGCACAAACACTCTTTTTTCAAAACCTTCCCTCGTTCTTTAGCGATAACAATGTGTTTCTGTGATGTGGGAACATTGGGCCGAAAAGATTTCATGAGAAACAAAGTTATATAACAAAGGCAAATGACTTTTAAAGTATGCATTCATTCACTGATATATTTAGCTCTTTATCTGAATAAGCAATTAGCAATAAGCATTTGGCAAATAGCATTTTATACTAACTTTTTGGCATTTAGCTTTTAGCATGGCGCACCGGCCTTCCATATTAATCCTTTTGAATTTATTTCAAGAACATAACGTCACTGTAAATGAAATTAAACAATAATTATCAACAAAAATTGAAAAATTAGATTATACTGGAAATATCCTTACTAATATATTTTTAAAAAAAACGTTTGTTTACAACAGCAGTCTTCTATAATATTTGATTTAATGTATTGTGTTACTATTAATATGTACAACATGTTTAATGCAATCGATATACTGAATTGAATTAAAACGACTGCAGAAAGCAGACGCGAACACTTTTGTCGTAAAATGTATTTTTACATGTCAAGTATCGGTTATTTTGATTTTTTGTCAAACAAGACATGATTGGTCTCACAAGAATAAGCAACAAAATCTAAAGATTTACACATGAAGAAGTAAAATTGTTAAAACACATACCTCAGATAAATATAATCACAAAATCTAAAGAAAGAACAAACAAATACCATATTAAGTCCATACTCTGCCGAGATGAATGCATTACATGTTCAGTCCTCTCATCTCACTTTAGTGTGTCCGAAAGACTGGAGCGCCTTTTATATCTATTAACCACGCGAGCTGTTACTGGCCGAAACTTCCGACTTTTAAATTGCTTGAGTGACAAAGACACATCTTCCGCAAATATACGGATATATACCGATAGTAAAACAGTACGAATGTCACGACTGTCGCTACCGGAAAGTTTTCTTCCTTTTATTTTTTTATTTTTAATTTTATTCATTTATTTTTTTATTTTTTTTTTTTGGAATATTCAGTTGCGGAGTTTCTCTTATACATTTTGAATGGTTTAAATAAATCTCCAATAATGTCCGTTTTAACACAACATTTAAAACGACATGAGAGAATCTCTTTTCCAGAAAGCATTTTCATAATGCAATCGTTTTCTCGTATTGTTAGAGGAAGAAAAAAGTTATTAATTTTCTAAGTCGGATTTAGTACGACATGGCCAAAATCTGTTTTTTTGTTTTGCCATTTTGCAACAGATACAATGTCTTATCATATTGTAGGCAAAGCGTTGGTCTACGGATCGCGGGGTCGCGAGTTCGATACTCGGGCGGGGCGTATGTTCTTCGTGATTATCTTATAAAAGCCATTGTGTTTGAAATCATTAGTCCTCCACCTCTGATTTATGTGGGGAAGTTGGCAGTAACTTACGGAGAACTGGTTTGTACTGGTAAAGAATCCAGGAACACTGGTTAGGTTAACTGCCCGCCGTTATAAGTCTGAAATACTGCTGAAAAACAGCGTAAAACCCAAATTAATCAAACAAACTTACCATATTGTAAATACTGTACAGATACTTTAGTTCACATATCTAGCAACGTATTGTCGTATAAAAAATTAACACGATACGCCACAGCAAGATCTGATACCCAACAGCCGTGACTTTTAACGTGACTTGCGACAGACTCTGGTTTTATTCATCGCTTAAATATTTTGACATTTTACGATGGAGCTGTTTGCGTCTGATGTCTGCACTCTGCGCAAGATAGAACGCCGTTTTATTGCATATTCATACTGCTTTTTGTAGGTTCGGTCTACTCTTATCTTTTCACTTTCTGTTGTTGTTATTAATAATTATTTATTTTATGTACAATCATACATCTCCGTTATGGAGTGGCGTTGTACTTTAATGGTGTAGTACTTGGTTTTGCTATGTACATGGTTTGGTGAGGCATGTGAAATTCATATTTGTTTTTTATGTGTATTACATGCGTATTAAGTCCATAAAGCTATTTTCGTTGATCATAACTGCTTATAACAACAACAACTGTTATCAAATGTCACATAAAAACATTTTGCAAGTTAAAACAAAATCAATATTTCCTTTTTCTTATTTTCAAGGTAAAAAGCAACGATTATTTTTTATTTCCTAAATGTTCTTGTGCCGCTAAAAGAGCAATGTCGCTCGTGATGGTGTAATTTTACATTTTTCTAAAATCCTATGCAAAACTCCTAAGCACCAAGTGATTAATCTAGAATGTAGCTGAAATCATTCCCGAACTGATTTTCAAACAGCCTCGATATACAGATGCGTTTCAATAGTTATGTACCTAAATTATGCATTTATTTCAAAAGTCCTTGGCTCGATCTTAGTGTTTATAGATTGGAATCTCTTTTGATCGTTGCGCAAAAATAAAAAAAATGGATTTGAAATGTCTAAACAGACAAAACAATTGACAAATTGATTGTTTTCCGGAGATGACATTTAAAATGTATATTTTTCCCGCCTATTGTTAATTTCATTGTATTGTATAAAATGTAAAACGTTATATTTTTGTCAGAATAGTTCAATAAAACCCCAACGATTTTCCTTTTGCAAAGCTTCCATTTAAAAAGGACATAACTAAACATCTAGATATTTAGAAGATAAGCATGCATCATCTTAATCACAGGTGAACTAGGGAATGTAGTACCTTATTTCAACATTCTATCTCTGTACTTTGACATGAAAATAGAGTAACTTTTAGGTAGTCCGTGAAGTAGGCCAGCATTAGATTTTTTTCAGAAGTTCTATATGCTTTCATGTCAAAATATTAATTAAGCACTTTTATAAGCATGACGCTATATCAATTTTTAACAATATTTATATTACATTGTAGAATACGCGTAATAGTTCATGGATATTTCTTAATGTTTCATTAGAAAGTATGTAATAAATGCAGTAGATATTGATCGGTCGCATATTAGTAGTACTACATGTTATAATATTAAATGCAAGAAGTTTTGTCCAGTTGTTAGTTTGCATGTGTTGAACCTTGAAAATTATCACAAGATTTTCTCGTGACTGCTCAACTATCATTACTATGGTATTGTGTAAAACGTTTGATAAGGCCTAGACTGTAAAACAATATTTTCGTGTTTGAGTAAAGCATGCTGAGTTTGAAGCAATAGGACTTTATTTTCTATACGGTAGGTCAGTTTAATCATTTACGTTAAATAAAGCCACCTGATATTTTTCAAATTGCACGCATTCTTCTTAGTCTGTACACAAAGTTTTAGAAGTTGAATACCAAAATGAAGATAAATGTAAATGTTTCATTATGTCATACTTAATTTCCATATAACATAGACGCGAATATTTGCGTTGTTTCTACACACTGTAGGGGCACAAAATGAAGGATTCACTTTTTCCAAGAGATAACTGGTATGAAATGCTTTCTTTCATAGAAAACTATAGTTTTTAGATAGTTGTTTAATAATAATTTTAAAAAATCTCACGTAGATTTAAATAAAAATAAACCTAACATTACGGGTATGGGAAACTCAATTTTTATCTGTTTCTTTAAACATAACTGAATTTTCAGTATGGACACAACCAAAACTTTCATCAAAGTTACAGAAAAAAGCTAAATTTAACTACACGTCGAGGGTGTCGTAATTTATATTTTCAAAATTGTTCAGGTGAAGCAAAGATATTTTACTTTTGTAACTTGAGCATATTTTGAAAGTTTATCATTTAAAAAAATTGTAACAGTTAAATAAAAATGATTTTAATGAAGATTTGAGTTACGACAGTTTTCCAACTGAAAGGGAAGTAAAATGACAGGATCATTTTATGGATAACTGTTGTAAATTGAATTAAAAGACAGGTTTTCATAATATATTTTCTTTGGAGTGGTGAGTTACAACATAAACACTTATGCTTAAAATAAATATTAACACGTGTACTCTTATGTAACTTTTCATTTATTATTTCATTCAAATGACTATATCAGACCAAAGAGCTATAAAAATAAATAGATTGGCAACTTGAAAGGCATATAGAGCAAATCTCGCCAACCTCCCGTGACAAAAAAACGAGATCTCGTTTACCGGAAGTGGCGCTTTCTCCACGCGCCATTTTGTATGCGAAAGCAATTATTCATCGGTAAAATAATTATCACCGTATGACCACGCTTCTTTCGATGGCAAAAAAAACGTGTACTTCGTGTCTTAAGACCATTTCACGTTAAACTAATTTTGTTTTTGAAGCTAACATGTATTTTAAATGTAGTTTTAAAGGTACAAATTGTAACACCATGCTCGCCGATGTTTGTTTTTAGTATATTAACGCCGATTCACGCTCTGACACGAGCTCACGCGAGATTACAGCCAGTTGCCATTCTGTGTATTTTATACTTCTTTGATCAGACTGATCTGTGTTTCTGATACGTGATACATAAGCACAGATAGTGCATGACTCAATGTACATTCTTTATCTGCTATTATTATAATGTGTTGTAAATAATAGAATTTGGGTCATTTATGGCTGATTTGGGTTAATTATGGTGATAGCTGGATCCTAGCATCAAACATTATGTTATATACAATAGTTGAAGGGAACCAACTATTTGTTAAAGCAAGTGTCTGTTGTAAAATACTGTGTACAGATTTGGACCAATCGGAATCATTGATACACGAATCATTTAGGCGAGGTAGCCAAAGAAAAAATTTATGTACGAGATATATGGTCTCACCAGCTATACGTTTTAACGAAAGACAATCTGCATCGTTTGTCAGCTAGTCTAAGACACAGTCATCTTAGCGATTGGATCCGTTACATTGTTCAAGATATACAGGCGTAGGTACTTCTCTGGGTCTTAAAACTATCTTGACAGACTAACATCAGCTAAACATTAAATATTGCTAATTTCAGTAATTTGGTAATTTCCATGTTGAAATCCAACATTTCAGCATAGTATTCAGATTACATTTATACTAATACAGTTTCACATCGAGTTTCATTACATTTTGACATTGTAATATAGCAAACAGCTAACAGAAGCAACAATGGGAGCTTTTCGTTTTTTTTGTTTCATGTTACCAATACTGAATATTATTTAAATGGAGTATTCCACTGGAAACACAATGGCAACTACACAATCTGTTAAAGTTTTATCAATTATTTACTCAGATATGACTGTAACAATGTATGGGGCAGAGATACTTGAAGTTTTAACTATGAACAAAACTGTCAACTTCATTGTGTACAACAAATGTCTGATCCAATGAAACTTTTCAATTTCCTGCGAAACCTAGCTCAAGTATCTAAAAGGAATTTGTTAACATGTAGTTTCATGCAGTTTCATGCGGTATTAGTAGGTAAAATTGGTGGGGACTGGAGGGATTATACATTTTTTTGCACAAGTAGATCAGGTTTGCAAATTGGAACCATCTTCCCTCGGTTGAGACAAACAAAAAGAAGTAGGACTAAGAATGTTTTTCTCATTCTTTATAATAGATCAGTCTGATACACTATACTATTATAATGGATTGTGTATTCAAAAATTGTACGTTGCTCAGCAGAAATGGCTATTCGTTTAATTATATTATTATTATTATTATACCAGATTTATATAGCGCCCTTTACATGATAAACACGTTCAAAGGCGCTTTACATATAGCAAACGCAGCCTCACATGGCGCGAGATTCATCCTTTACTAGTACAGACACAGAGCGATCTGACCAGAGGGACAGAGTCAAATAACACCCCCCCCCCCCCCCCCCCCCCCCAGAACAGACAGAGAGAACAGAGAGAAATACAGACCTGTCCGGCTAACTTAGCCTAGCTCTTTGCGAATAGACAGTCTGGTTCTTTAACGTGCCCGGTGTATAGCACCGATACACGCGAAGCCGTCTTTCCTGGGAAGAACCAGTACAGGTTATTGTATTCCAGTAAGCCTTCTTTCCTTCTGTATTTGTTTCAGAGTTCTTTAAGTTTTGTGACAACAATTTAAAGTCAAACAAGTCTTTGAAGGACACTTCTTTTACCTTGTAACGTCGGTCTCTTCTTTTCGATCGATCTGATGAAAGCTGCCCATTGAGGTGTGGTATAAATAGAAATATGCCTACTTCCTGATTCATTTGCAGCATGGACAGAATCTATTTCATTCTATGTATACCCTTTTCTAAGTATCTATGTGTTATTGACTTGATGTTAAATTTCTGTAGGCAATACCACAGCATAGTGACATAAAACCTGTTCTTATTCTGACTGCAACAATTGTCATTATAAAATATGAGTTCATATTTACCTTTTTGTCCCACCTTCTATAAGATTATGCACACAGACATTGATTTCACAAGCACCTTTATTTGAAATACTTTCATTCCAGACAAAAAAAAAGAAGCAGCTTTAGTACTGATGTCATAAACAGACAAATTTGATGTATTAAGGCGCATTTTGTAGAACATACAACTTTCAAAACTACGGAGTGTCGAAAGTTTCTCCTGTAAGTCAAATCATGCACAAACAACGGACTCATCTCTTTTACTTCTTTTTTTTTTGTCTTGGTCTGTAATTTCTCTTACCAGATTTCTGTTTTCAATAAGAGCATTTTAACTTTTAACCATATCAGCCTTTTGTTCATTCAAAAAATTTTGAATGCTACACAAACGTCACACTAGTCCTTTATGGACCGGTGAAATGATATATTATACACAGTAGCCAAAATTCTTCTGTACATTTGGAGTGATACTGGTGCCACAAACTTTTCAGTGCACATCTCTTTGTACGAATCATACTTTTTGCAAATGTTCAGTTCGGAACTAAGCTGTTAATGTCCTCAAGTTTCCAAAATCCATGAAACAACTTTTGCCTATCAGTTCTAGTAAAGTGTTTATTACATTTATACCTACATCGAACACCACATGCAGACTTGACTATTCTAGCATTTCTGTTTTATTTCATCTAAAAATAGATTAGGTTTTTGAATTACTTCCCTTTATTCTTATTTATTCCTATTTTTGTACAGCTTTTATAATGACCGATTCATAGTATTTATTATACATTTTATTTTTTCTTTTAATATATTTTTTCACGATTTATGTAAAATTGAGTCAAAATAGTTGTTTAAAATTTCCTATTTTTAAGTAAATATAACTGTAGTATATAAATTGCTACATTATTCCATTGCAATACGGAAAACCACTCGCTAAAGGTTAAGCAAATGGTCGTACTGCATGTGCACGTCTGGGATTACATATTTGTCTCAATATTTAATGTAAAATAGATCTATTTAACTACATACAAGATAAATAATTGACTTTCCTTGTAAATCCTGAATATGTCTAGATATTAGCGGTACTTGACTATGACTTATAGCAACAGTTCGTCAGTTGAAATTATTCGTTTTACATCCATATATGGAGATGTTTATTATGACTATTATGTCTCAAAACAGATTGTTTACTAAATATTTGATATTGTCGTTCAAGGACTAGCTATTATATTTCAGCAGGTATAGATCGTATTACCGTTAAAAGTCGTACAGAGATACCATCAGCATGTCAAACTACTAGTCCACATGTGGAGACGCTTTGACATAAAGACGTTGTTAAATATTTGCATATATACCGATGTTTATCTTTTAACTCGACCTCAGCTGTTGCTTATCCTTTAATCTTTTGTGTTTTACAAGACTTGTTCAGGAATCATGTTTATGAACATTTAATACATACATATCGGTCTTAGTTAAGGCAAACTGATAGGAGGACAAGTTAAATGACAAACCTCTCTATACAGCTTGGACTATGGAGTCCATTCAATGTATCTGAATAAAACAGTTTTCTTTAAGCCGTTGCTAGGACATTATATGCTTGAGTACTTTTTTGTTTACAGTCAAAACTGTCTTTATTCATTTGATACTTATACTAGTATTCACTGTTGTTCTGGTCCCATTAATTCTTGCACTCCAATCTATCGATCTCTAATACATTATGTTAGTTGCTACTAGCAAATTTCATTATGTCACATTAATACCTTTAATAAAGCCGAGTTTGCTACTATTTTGAACTCTCGCTTTATGCTTCTGGCGACCGTGTTCGAAT